>NC_136270.1:3281790-3569290 GCF_964187855.1 Myxine glutinosa
AGTCAAAACTTTACATGGGATGTACTTACTTTTTCACGTGACTGTATATCACGGGCGGATCCAGAAAATCTTTAGGGGGGGTTCACTTGAGTATTCACAGGTCGCAATGTCTACCACCAAGCCTTATTCAAGTCAACGTATTCATCTTCTATTTTTTTCACTTGACAATATTTAGCTAAAAGATGTAAAATGTCATATAAAATGACAATATTTTCCAACAAATCTGAACACTGCGTATCAGGAATTAACACAGAGCTAGAGAAGAAAAGCAACGTGGCTTGGATTAATTGCTACTTGAAAGAAAAAGATGCACGTGATTGTCCAATGTCCATTGTCCAATGATATCTTGCACGACGATCATGTGACAGACTAGAAGGACACTTGGTAGGGAGCATACCTCCACCAGGTTGAACAGTTTACATTTTGTATCCCACTGATAAACCGGATCTGGATTAAAATCTAAACCAAAATCTAATCGGCTTCTTATTGTCGCCTAACCAACTCGTCCACCAAGTTTAGTTATAAAACGTCAAACGTATACCAATCAGAGCTGAAGATCTGCTCACATGATAGGGTGATGTGGTTACTTCTGATGTCATTACGGCGGTACAGCGGCTGACACCGCACACCGCCATTTTAATTCCAATTTCGTTCAGGCCAAACATTTCGTCAAACTCGTCATAGATCACAATCGCCATGCTCTACCTTCACGTTTTTCATTCAGTGTGAAACAAACAAATCGATTGTTAAAATGACCATCAAATATCGAAAGCATCCAACAATACGCTACGCATATGCCTTAGGCTTCAAGCCTCACCTTCAGACCGTTTTGGATAAATTAAGCCCAGGTTTCTTAACAGTAGTGTATCGTTTCAGTGGTATCGTTTTTGTAATAATAATAATAATAATATTGTAAATATAACCAAAACACTTTAATCCCAATGTCATGAATGGAAAGTTAATGGATTGAATCGGTGTATGGTTCATGAATCAATGATAAGCAGTGTAACCGCGTAAAAATATAATGATAACACTAATCCCTTCGTAGTGACTGCAAAGTTACTGGAGGTTAAAATATATCATCTTCTATATGTTAAAATTTTGTGGCCGGCCGTCACGCTGCGTCATTACTTCTATCTTCAACTGAAGTATCAAACAAGCCCAGCTATGCCACTGTTAGACTTTCGGTCTTGTTGCTGTGAAAGCATTGAGGCCTTCCTTCAGATCCAGGTTTTGTGTAAGTTAATGTTCAATTGGAAATGCCACAAATCCATTGAACCGATCCTGCATTATTCTGGACCGCAAGTAATTTTTGATCAGTTTGAATTTTGAGAAACTCCACTCCCCACTCACAACTCACAACCACTCCCCACTGGCAGTGGCACTAATATTCTTCAGGAAATAAATCCATTTGGAAATTCAGAAGACACATTGTTCTTGCAAATGAATTCCAATAATCCTCAGGGCATGGATCCCAAATCCATTCTTCTGGACAGAGCTTTTAGCTCATAGCATAATTCGACTGCATCAATGTCTGGAATCTCTGTGTGTTACAGCCATTTCAAACACGTTGTACTGGTGGAGTCTATCGTTTTTCTATTTCAGCCACCTTGCGGATGTTGTGCAGAATTTTGAACACGACACTGCGTTCCTCAAGCTGTTTAAGAATGTTCTTCCACCGATTGTATCGCAGAGTCCAATACCTGATTAAACATGCTATCTTTGAATTTCATTTCGGAATTGTTGTCATTTCGAGGACATTGCCTTCTGCCTCATAATGGAATTGTGTCGTTTTCTGACGACATTGAATTTTAGTGTAGGTGGAAAGCAGGCATCAATGTGCCAACTACCTTGAACTTTTCGGTGTCCATTTGTCTGTCCGATATTTTTAGAGATATATTTTTGTTTTCCAGCTGCTAATTTGCTCGAGAGTGATTGAAGTTAGTTGCCTGCAGCTTCTTCCTCGTCATATTCATTCCATACGGTATGTCATACCAAACCACTAGGCTGGACACAAATTAGAAGTTCAGCATTTTACCTGCAATACAGGAGGTTGGATGAACTGAGGGAGGAGATTGGTGTGCAGATGAGCTTGATGGGGACATTAGTGAAATGCCGACTGACATGGGCTGGACACATGGTGTGGATGGGGGAACAGAGAATGGCAAAGAGAGTGGATAAAGAGGTAGACTGTAGTGGTTACCTTATTCACATGTCGCGGTTACCTTATTCACTTGTCGCGGTTAACTTATCCGCATGTGACGGTTACCATTACGATGGGTTTGGCCTAACCCACGCACACGGGCTTTTGGTTGTGTCATCGTGACGCACGCGCGGCTGTTGGAGCCACGCCCTCTGAAGATGGTTCTTGGTTTTATATAAGCCGTTATGACTTCCGTTCGCGAGCAGTTGCTGGAGATTTCTGTACAATAAACAACCTTTTGTACCCAACGAAATGGCCTCTTCTTGTCGTCTTCGGCAACCGCTAAACTTGTGACCCCGTTGCCCCCGAACGTATTCGGGGGCCAAATGAACACGGCAGGATTGCGACCGCAATGTCTTCCACAAGACCTAAACTAGAACTGCCGGAGTTTTAGCAACGACGAGCGGCCATGTGGTTCGCGCATCGCGCTCGGTTCCTCCTCTACGACTAGAGGGGCGAACCAGCTCCGGGACCCTCCAAAGGAACACCGTTACGGGGCGTTGGCGGCACGGCTACTTCGTCGCCTTCGCGCACACAGGCCGAGTACTGCTGCTCGTCGCCTCCGCGCACACAGGCCAGGCACGGCTACTTCGTCGCCTTCGCGCACACAGGCCGAGTACTGCTGCTCGCCACTCCTACTACTGCTCCTACGGCGGATCCCGAGGCTGATGCTCCTGCAACTACAGCTACTACCGCTGCTCATCTCTTGCGCACGCACGGCTGCTTTGTTACCTTCGCGCGCACTGGAGCCTCGTTGTCTTCGCGCGCACCGCTGCTCGCCACTCCCGCAATTCCTACTGCTGCAACTACAACTGCTACCGCTGCTCAGCACCCGCGGCCCGGCTCTGTTCCACCCGCGGCCCGGCTCTGTTCCACCCGCGGCCCGGCTCTGTTCCACCCGCGAACTACGTACACGCCCGTGGCGTGCCTTCTGGGGGGGGGGGGGGGGGGGCGCATGTAGTGGTGACCTTATTCACATGTTGCGGTTACCTTATTCACTTGTCGCGGTTAACTTATCCGCATGTGACGGTCACCATTACGATGGGTTTGGCCTAACCCACGCACACGGGCTTTTGGTTGTGTCGTCGTGACGCACGCGCGGCTGTTGGAGCCACGCCCTCCGAAGAGGGTTCTTGGTTTTCCGTTACGCCGTTACGACTTCCGTTCGTGAGCAGTTGCTGAAGATTTCTGTACAATAAACAACCTTTTGTACCCAACGAAATGGCCTCTTCTTGTCGTCTTCGGCAACTGCTAAAAGACCATAGTTGAAATGGGAGGATTGGGTGAAGAGGGATTTCAGTAAGGTAGGAGTGATTGGAGAGTGGAGAGAGTTGGCTGAGGACAGAGGGGAGTGAAGGAGTATCGTGGTCAAGGCAGGGCAGGAGCATGGTACCATTGGAGCTCACCGATTATAAAAGGAAGAGGTGGAGAACAACAACAACATTTTGCTTCTGCCTGCAATTTAACACCATTGCTTCCAGTGAGATTACTGTCCTCTACAATTGAGAAGTTATTCGTACACTTCTCCAAGTTGATACCAGATTGCCTTCATTACTTCAAATTCACATCTCGCTGTCTGATGATATGGACCAACTTCTATCTACTCATCCCAACTCTCTCTTCCTCATATGTGGTGATTTCAACTGTCATCATGCCAGTTGGCTGGGTGTGGGTACCTCTCTCACCAGCCATGGCTCCTCAGCAAAGGACTTCTGCGACTCACTGGGACTGACACAATCTGTCAATTTCCCGACCCGGATCTCAGTCAACGGAACATCTTCTCTTCTGGACTTGGTTATGACTAACTTCCCTGAAAATGTCTGCTGCTCTTCTTCTGCTCCGATCGGATCATCTGATCATGTCCTTGTTAAAGTGGACATCTCTCTGACCATCCTCAGGGAGCCTGCTCAGCGTCGAGGAGTCTGGCATTTCACTCAGGCCAACTGGCACGGTCTTCAAGCAGCCATCAATCATCTGGACTGGTCTCCCATCTCTACCACCTCTGACATCAACTCGTCCTGGGAATTCTTCCAAAGTAAATTGCTCTCTCTCATGCACAGATTTATCCCATCTCGTCTTCAGTTGTCATACCCTTCCTCCCGTCCATGGTACACGGAATCTTGTGGTGAGGCTGTTGCCCAGAAACAACTTGCCTTCGTCTCCTGGAAAGCAAATCCAACTGAAGGAAATCTCATTTCCTTTCACAAAGCCCGAAACAAGTGTGTGTCCACCCTCAGGAGAGCCAGGAAACAATATCTCTCCGTTCTCAAGACCGAACTCTCTTATCTGTCTCCCTCTTCCAAATCCTGGTGGCGTCTGGTCAAATCCGTTTCTGGTGTTTGTTCCCCCTCCATCCCCTCCCTTACCTCAAACGGCTACACAGCTGACTCCGCACATGAAAAAGCTGAATGCCTCAACTCTGTGTTTGCCTCTAAATCTTGTGTCCCAAACCCATCCCTCTCTGTACCCACCATACCCAGTCGTACCCTGCTGCTCCTGGACTCCGTGTCCTTTCCTCCTGACAAGGTGGAAAAGTTTCTGTCAACCCTCGACTCTGATTCTGCAACTGGACCCGACGGCATCAGCCCACGGGTCCTAAAATCCTGCTCTGCTGCTCTATCTCACCCTCTCTCTGTTCTCTTCACCCTCTCTTTTGCTCAAGGTCAACTGCCATCTGCTTGGAAATCAGCCAACATCACCGCTTTGCACAAAAAAGGTGCAAAAACAGATCCTAGCAACTACAGACCAATCAGCCTTCTCCCAATTATCAGCAAAGTCATGGAATCCATCATTGCTTCGGATATGAAATCTTTCCTCTTCTCCAATGGCTTGATCTCTGATCATCAATTTGGTTTCAGACCAGGTCACTCTACTCTGGACATGCTGCTTCTGCTGTCTCAACAATGGATGGAGGTCCTCAATGCCAAACAGGAAATTAGAGCTGTCTCCCTCGACATATCACGTGCCTTCGACACGGTCTGGCACCCCGCTCTGCTCACCAAACTCTCCTCCTTTGGTATCCATGGAAATCTCCATGCATGGCTGGCGGACTTCCTCTCTAGTCGTCGTCAACGTGTGGCCCTGAATGGGTTTCTCTCATCTCCTCTTCCTGTTCAGGCTGGAGTTCCCCAAGGCAGTGTTCTGGGCCCCGTGCTTTTTCTGGTCTTCATCAATGATCTCTCTGACTCTCTCGAAAATCCTCTCTATCTCTTTGCTGATGACTCCACTCTCTGCCGCTCCATTCCTCTTCCCTCAGATCGGCAGTCTGCTGCCTCCTCACTCTCTGAAGACCTGGACAAAATCACAGACTGGTCAAACAAGTGGAACATGTCTTTCAATCCTGACAAATCTCACACTCTTACTATGTCTCTCCGAAAAGATCGACTGGACAACCCTCCCATCTACTTTCTCAACAATCCTCTCCAAGAAGTTCTGTCGCTCAAGATTTTGGGTCTCACTATCTGCCATGATCTTTCTTGGGAAAACCACATTTCCAAGCTGGCCTCCAAAGCCAGTCGCCGACTGGGCATCCTCCGTCGTGCGAAGTCCTTCCTCGGCACACCTGAGCTCCTCACCACATACAAGGCTTTCATCCGCAGCTCAATGGAATACTGTTCTCCCCTATGGGCCGGTGCTCCTGCCTCACACCTAGCTCGGCTTCACGCTGTTGAAACCAAAGCTTTCAGAATTATTGGAATCTCCCGCGATGAAGCTATCTCTGAGGGCCTTTCACTCACTCACCGCAGGCAGGTAGGTGGTCTTTCTGTCTTCTACCGACTCCTCTCCGGCCTTGCACCCCCAGCTCTCTCTGTGCTCTGTCCCCCAATTATTCCTACAGGTCGCACAAGATCTGCCAGCAACCCTCTGATGGTTAAACTGCCGAAATCTCGGCTCTCTGCTCACCTTCACTCTTTCATTCCTCTTTTCTCCCGCCTCTGGAACAAACTCCCTCACTCCCTTCAATCCCACTCCTCCCTCCAGGTCTTTAAAACAGCTGTTCACCACCATCTCTTATCTTCCCCCATCCAAAACCTTGATCTTTTCTACCCCCGCTAATTCACCCCAGATCCACCTTGTTTGAAATTCCAACTTCTTTCCTGGAAGTCCTGGCAGTGTCCATATGTTTTATACCTCTCCCACCGCCCCCTTCCCACGCCCCCGACCCCCCAAAGCCCTCGCCCTCTCTCAGATCTCTCGATGTCTCCATGTCTCTCGGTCCCTGCTCTCAAATGTTGTGTTTGTGTCCTTCCCCCTCTCTCCCCATCTTGTCTACCGCTCCCTATGTTATATGTTTTATGTGTCGGTTTGTCTTTCTGTGTGATTAATGTTCGCTCTTTCACGAGCCTCGATCTTGTATACAAAAAAAAAAAAAAAAAAAAAAAAAAATCGACTCTCCCATCTCGTTCCACTTAGGGTTTCAATGTAAGACGATTGATGTGTTCTTTAGGAACATCCCAACGATGTGTGAAAGCAGATAAAATGCATATGTGTTTGTATCAAGCTGAAAAATCCAACAGCTCCCATACAACAATTATCCGTCCATAGTTTAGCACCAAGTTAAGTAAATGGGAATTGCACGGAAGAAAAACAAAATCTTGTGGATTCAAGTCTCGTATTCGTTTTTTGTACTCCACTGTTTTTGCTTCTCATGCTGGACACGTTGTCATGGGCCTCTCCTCTCATGTTTGCAATGTCAAGTCCCAGCTCACAAAGTTTCCGCAGAAGTAATTCGGTCATTTCAGCCCCACTGGAAACTTCTAATTGCATGAATTCCAAAAAATGCTCTCGGATGTTTATGCTGCCTGGCAAATTACTGCAGGTTTCATTCACTGACACAAATCTAACTATCGGAGTCGTTTGCTCGATTTTACTTCTATCAGGTGTCCGATGCAAAATCACCGAGTATCTCTATTGCCAATAACTGGATGATCTCGTTTTCAATATTTTACCCAAGCAATGGTTGTGGATCTCTTGTGATATGATTCATTGGAATTTGAAAATTTCCTCGTTAGTTCCACAATTTTTCAAAATTTTCCGTTTTTGAGGTCGAACAGTTTATCTGACCTCCCACACATTGCTATGTTTTTTAGTGCCCAGTACTCTTAATAAGGCAATGAGTCTTTCCAACGCATTCTGTTAGTGCTGCACTTCTGCTTTAATAATGTGTTGATTTCCATCACCAATGGCCGTGTTGCTGTTTAGTCTTGTCGCCAGTTCTTTCCATTTCTGGAATGATTCCAGGTGGTCAGGATCTTTAGTAGGACCCGATGCGAGAGCACATTTTGCATTGGACAGGACTATTTTGCAGCAAAAGCAAAATGCTGCATTTTTGCTTGTTGGATAAACTGGCCAGGGCCTCCCTTCTTCTCTGTATGCCAACACTCACATGTAATGTTTAGCAGTGAATCTTCTGTTGCTGCTGTATTTATTAATAAATAGCTCCCAATGGGCTGAGGGCAACACTTGAGGATGAAGGTCAGACCTCTTCTGATTTTGGGGAACCCCTGGGATCTCCTCTGTTCTTCTGGGAGCCCCCATGAACTAAAAGCGATCGTGCGGGCTACTGTCTTGTACACATGTGACAAGTTTCAGAACAATCAACCAGGTGATATGGGAGGAGTAGCAAAAATAGCAAAAAGTTAACAAACCGGACAGTACAGTTTTCACGACCCATTTTACAAGTTCACCTCTTCAAGTTTCAAGATTAGATGACCTAAAAATCAACCCTTTCAATTGTTCCGGTCCTTTTGTATTAACAATCATACTAAAATATGCAATTTGGTGTCTGTCTATCTGTCTGAAGATTTTTGACTGCAATACATTTGGTCGTTACTTATCCAATCTCAACCAAACTTGACAGGAAGAATAAGGGTCACACAAGGAAGGTTGTAGCGAATTCATTCCCCCCCCACCCTCTCCTCTAGGGGTTTCCCCACCAATTTGGTTGCGTGTTGAGGTGTACATTCGTGTTCAGATAGCTTTATCGTGACGTTTTTTTTCCAAGGATGCTTCCAATAACAAAAGCATAATAACACCATTGTCCCCTTGATAATCGCTGTGTTAACGTTTATAAATAGCTTATCGTGGTGTTTCATGGGAGCACTGACCCCAACCAGAAGTAAAAATATTATAAATAACAAACACACACAATTACCTTTTTAAACAGTCGTTAATGCTGTTTAAAACTAAACTGAAAGAAATTTGGAGGAATCCCGAGATCCATGAGGCAGAGTTTACTTATGGAACTGAGCTAAGATCTACTGTAATCTATATATCCCATCAGGGTTATATAATACCGTGACCCTTCCTACCGCTAATGTGGCGTTTTTTGTGGCAGCCTTTTTAAAAAGCCTCTACTCCTGTTTAACACAAAACTGAAAGGGAAGAAACCCGGGGTGTGTTCAGTTACCAAGCAGCAAGCTAGCTCTTGCCAAGCCAGCCGTTCCTTATCAACAGTTTTGAATGGAGTGCTTGCTTGAATGCTTAAACCACTTGGTGAGCACTCTACAAGGAACTTGGTAAATTAACACACCCCTGACGTTCTTGAGGCTGGACTGTAGATCTACTGTAATCGAAATACCCCAAAGAGGAATGATCCTTCCTGCCGCCACATGGGTAACGGATATACTAGTCATACTAAAATATGCAATTTGTTGTCTGAGCGCAATACATTCAGCCGTTATTTATCCGTTATTTATCGTTATTTATCAACGATACTTGACAGGAGGACTAAGGTTCACATGATGGAGGTTGTAGCAACTTCATTTGCCCCTCCTCCTCTCCCCCTCCACCCTCCCCACCCCCATGCCCACCCCTCTCCCCAAGGGGGTTGTCTGCCTTTGGTGAAATCTGTGCTGAGGTGTATATCTGCGTTAAGATAGCTTATCGTAGCGTTTTTCCAAGGCCACACTGATCAGTTTACATTTTGTATCCCACTTGTAGGCCAGATCTGGATCTGGACCTGAACCAAAATCGAATTGGCTTGTTCTTCTCACCTAACCAACTCGTCCACCAAGTTTAGTCATAACTCCTCCACAACTTTTTGAAATACCATGCTATATATCGTTTATGGCCCTATCACTCAGTGGTGAAGAATCACATTAGAAAACGAAAAAATTATCTGATCCCGGATCAGGATTCGGATCTTCACCAAAATTTAATCAATTCTTTCTCGTCACACCCAATCTGTCCACCATGTTTCGTCCAAATCTGTCCTCAACGTTTTTAGATATCGTGCTAAATATCATTTTTTTCCCCCTATCTCTCAATGGTGAAGAATCACTTTTTAAAAATCTCAGATCCAGATCCGGATCTTCACCAAAATGTAATCAATTCTACCTGGTCACACACCTAAACTGTCCACCAAATTTCGTCCAAATCCATCCACAACCTTTTGAGATATCCTGTTCACAAACAGACAGACAGACAGACAGGGGTGAAAACGACCTCCATCCACCTTTGGTGGTGGAGGTAATGATAATAGTAGAATATATATATTATTACAAAACAACCCCCTCCACAAAGGAAGGAAACCCAACATTCTTTTGGCATTATATGCTAACGGACCCGAGCCTAGATCTACTGTAATCTATACAACCCACAAAGATAACATGACCCTTCCTGTCATTCCTGTAGGGAGTGGGTGTACTAGTTGGCTAAATTTACAGTCCACCTTAGACAATTTTGCAAAAACTTGTAAAACAGAAGCATATGACCTGTAACTTTCTGTTCTGTTTTCATTCACATTACTGTTCAAGTTATATTCTTTAACTACATCTTGATTGTCTGTTTCCATACTTTATTCCATTTGAGATGAAGATGAACTGATTTTTGATTGCCTCATCGTTCACGTCTGCAAACTGCTAACACTGTCCACAGGCACTGATTGACAAAAGGTTCGAATGTTTAGGATTTTTTCATCACTCTATAGGCCCTAAGCCTTTGTAACAAAGTGAAATGTAATATTAAATGATCCCTGAACTAATGCCTTAGTATGGAGGTGATTTAGCCCCCCCCCTGCCCCCCAAATTATTTGAAAAAAAAAAATTTTTGATTTCCAACAGGATGAGAACACATGGGGCGATGCCAGGTACCCTTGCTGGTATTTAATACATTTCAAGAGATTCATTTTGGCTTGATACAAAATCCTCGTTTTCATATTGTCTTTTCTCCTTTTCTCCTATTCTGCTACTTCCAACCATTATCTTCCATCTGAAAAGTGGAAAAGTGCTATTATATGCTGTATTTTGAAAAGTATATACTGAATTATATGTTTTAGATTTAGACATACATTCATAAAACCAACCTATGGTTTTAGGCTTATTAGCCAATTATGGGTGAGAGGTGTGATTGGGTCTTGATATTTATATGACTCGGTATTGTGATGACTGCTATTGGCATGTAGGGGAACCTGGGTAGGATTTGAAACAGCAAAGGCCTTACCATGTATCGCTTTTCTTGGCTGATCTATGTAGCTTTCTTTGGCTAGAAGAGCAGTGGGTTAATTCTAAAGATTCTAGCCACCTGGGGATAATTGATTCGGTGAGAGGTGATTGGGTGTTCCTTCCCATTATGGGTGAGACACCTGATTGGGTCTTGAACATTTATATGATAAATTTTAAGTTATCCGACCTTGGTGAAAGACTTTATAATGACGTTATTACTGCAGTGCAAAGATGCCAAGATCAAGTCCTGTCACCAAGCAGATGAAAATCAAAGCTAGCAACTAGTTTTGCCATTTCTGGGGCTCGTCAGGGCAACACATCGCTGTTCGATCCACTTAGTGACTTTTTTTTTCGGACATGTGAGCTGTTGCTGTCTGGTCCAGTTGCAGAATCAGAGTCAAGGGTAGCCAGAACCTTCTCCATCTTTTCAGGTGCAAAAGACAGAGTCGAGGAGCAGTTGGGTATGACTGGGTAGAGTGGCTACAGAGAGTGAATGAGTGGGTCGGGATACAATATTTGGAAGCAAACACATAAATGAGGCATTCGGCCTTCTCACGAGTGGTTGTCTGTGGTGCCATTTGAGGAGAGGGATAAGATGGAAGGCGAAGAATACTCCAGAGATAGACTTAACAAGGCACCGCCATGTTTTTAGAGGAGGGAGACAAGTTTGAAAGTTCAATCTTGAGGTTGGACAGATGTTTCTTTTTGGCTCTCTTGATAGTGGACACACACTTGTTGTGGGCTTTGTGCAATGAGGTGAGATTGCCTCCGGTTGGGTTTGATTTCCAGGAAGAGAACGCAAGTTATTTCAGAGCAACTGCCTCATCGCAACATTTGGTGTACAATAGGATAACTGAAGACAAGATAGGATGAATCTTTGCAAAAGAGAGAGCAGGTTTCTGTGGAAGAAATCCCTGGCTGAGTTAATACAAGGGGTAGAGAAAACCAGTCCTGAAGAAAGATGGCTGCTTACAGTCCGTGCCAATCTTTCTGCCTGAGTGAACTGCCATACTCACTGGCTTTGAGGCAGCTCTGTGAAAATTGCCAGGGAGATGTTGACTCTTGCAAGCATTTGATCAGAATTGGAGCAGAAGAAGAGCAGGAGACATTTGCAGGAAAGTTTGTTATCGCCAAGCCGAGAAGGGAGGATTTGCCATTTGGAGAAATCTGGGTCGGAAAGCTCAGATTGAGACAGTCCCATGGAGTCACAGAAGTCCTTTGCTGAAGTGCCATGGCTGGTGAGAGAGGTACCAAACACCCAGCCAATTTGCATGGTGACAATTGAAATGACTACATAAGAGGAAGAGAGTGTTGGGATGAATGGTTGAAAGTTGATCCGTGTTGTCTGAAAGAGACATGCAGATGGAGTCGTCACTGTTTTACAACACACAGACGAACAAGCGGTGGGAGCGGAGGGGAAGTCGCGGCCACAGGTAATCCTGGGGTTTGTGAGGTGTAATATTGGTACACGGGCAGTTTTTGATTGCTGTTGAAGGTCATGGATGAGCAAAATGATAGAGGGTGAAGAGGTTGTGGGGAACAGACTGATATCGGCATGCACAGGGAAAGGATCGGAGGAAAGGGTGGATCACAAGAGAGGGTATAGTCAGGTTCACTATGTCAATAAATTATATTTCGTTCAAAATCATGGTAGATTAGCAAACCTATACATTTTTGGAAAGGTTATAGCATAAGGAAACTAAAAATCAATGTTTACATTTGGAGAGATACCTGTATGGCGGCCATTTTGGATTTTCAAAATGGCCACTGTAAAATACATATTTTGTTCTATTTCTGCCTCTAATTACCCTAAAAACTTTTTAAAATATACTAAACCTATATTTTCAGGGACAAGGAATCCAATGAAAGTATCAAATTAGTGCTATGGGGAATGGTAAGACACGAATCAAAGGTTTTGAATTGCAAAATACTGTCTTTATATTCGCGATAAGTTGCATAATCAAATACATGTTATCATTTTGTACAGGCAGTTAATAACATCAAAATGTGTCACAATAATTCATATCACCAAACATACACAGGCAGTCAGCAAAATCATATATACACATGCAGTCAGTATAACTTCACATCTACACAGGCAGTCAATGACAAAATATACACAGGCAGTCAATGGCATCAAACATACACGATTACAGAATATGCCATTTAGAGTTCGTCATCACTGTCCTGTGTGTCGTATCCGACAATATAGTCCGCATCGTTTTCACAGTCCGTTCCACACAAGCAAAGGTCGGTCAAATTGATTGGCAAATCGAATTGGTCGAATGGTCGAATGGTCGAATGGTCGATCGAAACGATTGGTCGAATGGTCGAATGGTCGAATTGGTCGAATGGAATTGGTCGATTGGTCGAATTGGTCGAATCGAATTGGTCGGAATTGGCAAATGTAAACATTGATTTTCAGATTTTCCATGTAATAACGTTTCCAAAAATGTATAGGTTTGCTAATCTACCATGATTTTGAACGAAAAAACATAGTGAACCTGACTTGTAGGTGGAGTAATGAGTGAGAATGAAGATGAGCTGGTAGCAAACTGCAGCCTTGAAATTTTTGGACTGGAAAGTCGAGTAGACTGGGATGTAAATCCATAGGTACGATAGTGCAAGTGACCATGGAATCATGGATGTCGAACATCAGTATGTTAACTAGGTGGGTGTTATCAGATTAACTGATTTGGCGAGCTGGGGAAGGACAGAGGGTTAGAAGGGCAAAGTTCGCAAGACCAGAGGCGAGAGTATAAAAGTTTTCGTTTGCTCACTTGACAGATTAATTGATTATGTGTGGTTATTTGAGGTACGGCAGTGATTCCCTAAGATTTGGACTCTGCACCAATGAGAGTTGGGGTGTGGGAATGACACTCCACAAGTGCTATTCAAGTTTGCAATGAACAAATATTTTGTCGGCTCTAAGGAGTTCTAAGGAATTGAAGAGTTTGGCCCAATACTGAATGCCCATATTTACAAAAGTTCTGACAACCCCAATGTTGTTTTATTCCAAAAAGGACAAGAGTTTAGAAAATCCATCGATCACGTGACTTTATATTCCAGCTGAGACGTGGACGTTTTCCTTCTCCAGTGTTCAAGGCCGCACATATAAAACTGTATATGCAGTACCAGGACATTTAGTGAGGTGGCTTAATGATGGACCGTGAACAAAAACATCTTTTCTTTCACCAAAACACCACATATGCTTAAAATGAAATATAGATTAAAAAATTTTTTGGGATAGCCTGAAGGATCCTGTATGACGTCATCATCTGACAATTACCTCGTAAAACAAGCAAAATCATTTAATTAGATTATAAAATATGCATTGGTAAGATTTTTAAGTTCCTAAGTTTGTTTTTAAAGTCAATGAATTCAATGTTGATATCAAATTTTCAATTAGACCGATCATCGGGTGTTATGATGTCATTATGAAGTCATCATCTCTTAATTGTCCTAAAAAAAGCATTGTAGAATTTCAAAATTTGAATGCCATGACTTGGTTGTAAGTGACTATTTTTGTTTTTTGCGGCCAAGGATTTCAATGCTGATCTCATTTTTAGCCCACACGATTAACAAAGAACGTCACATATTGCAATCGGCTCTGTTTGTCTGTCTGTCCGTCCGTCACTCTATCTCCTCTGAAACTGTTGTGCAGAAGTTCACCAAACCTGGTATTTATGATCACCACATGGAATGATGATGTAAGAGCTGTATCATTTTGGCCCTGCATCCTGGTGCCATAGGGTGGGGTCAAGAGGTCAAAATACCAAAAAATGCAATTACGGGCACATTTTCACTTTTTAAATGAAACTCTTTTTTATGCAATCAACATTGCTTTGTTGGTATTTGGATGGACAGACTGGCGGAGAATATTATCGTGAATCCCCCCGTTTTTATTTTTTAAAGTATGGGGATAAAAATATGGTATTGTAGCGGCTACCGCTGGGTATACACAATCGCCTTGCACCTACCGAGGACGCGGAGCGATCACCATGCCGGGCTCGTCCGGGACGCCCGGGCATGCCCGCTCTCGACTTGCCAGGCCTCGTCCGGGACGCCCGGGCATGCCCGGGCATGCCCGCTCTCGACTTGCCAGGCCTCGTCCAGGACGCCCGGGCACGCCCCCTCTCGCCTTTCCCGGGCAAACGCTCCGGGATAATGTGTATATATATTGCTGCCCGATAAACGGGCTTTTCAGAGTACCCGAGTTGATTTGACACAAAAAAGAAACTCGGACGAATTCCAGCTTTTTGTCGCGTCCATTCTTCTGATTTACGTTGGAGCATAGCTCCTACATTGGTGACCCGACATGGACACGGCAGTTACCCTCAAACTGCCTACCTTCTGGGAGGCTCACGCGGCGGTTTGGTTCGCCAAGGCGGACTCCCTGTTCGCCCTGCGAGGCATCACGGCCGACGACACCCGCTTCCACCATGTGGTAGCAGCGCTCGGCTCCACCACCGCGGCCCGCGCCCTGAGCCTCCTTGAGAGCCCACCAGCCGCTGACAAATACGACGCGATTAAAAAGCTCCTCCTCGACGCTTTCGCCCTCTCATCGGCGGAACGCGCACGGCGCCTGCTCGACCTGCCCGAGCTCGGCGACACGCGCCCATCCGAGCGAATGGACTACATGCTTTCGCTGCTTGGCGAGCACTCTCTGGCATTCCTGTTCCGGGAGCTTTTCCTCCGTCAGTTGCCCAGCCAGGTACGCCTCGCCCTGGCAAGCACGACGATCACGGATCCCCGCGCCCTCGCCAGGGAAGCCGACAAGATCTCCGCGGCAGGCCAACGCATTGGAGCAGCGACCTGGAGCCCACCGCCGTCCGAAGCAACACCCATGGCGCCCGAGCACCCGGCACGGTCGACGACCGAACTGCCGACGCAATTGGCGGCCGCTACACCGCGCCGACCACCTCCAGCACGACGACCGGGGCCTCCACCTGACCAGGCATGGTGTTATTATCATGCCAGGTTCGGACAGAAGGCCCGGACATGTCAACCCCCGTGCACCTTCGGCAAGCCGGGAAACGGCCGGGCCGGCGTTCATTACCAGCCATGAGCGCCGGCCACACGGGCAACTTACTTTTCATCAGGGACAAAGTGTCCGGACAGCGCTTCCTGTGTGACACCGGCGCCCAACTGAGCGTCATACCCGCCTCCGATCAGGACAGGCAGTCCGCGGTTTGCCTCCCCTCCTGGTTGCGGCCAACGGATCGGCCATCCGCACCTTCGGCCCGCGCAACGTCACCCTCTGCTTCGGCGGCCAACGCTTTAATTGGACTTTTGTAACCGCAAGCGTGCCCATGGCTCTGCTAGGCGCCGACTTCCTCTGCGCACACGGACTGCTGGTGGACGTCCAACGGCGTCGCCTCATCAACGCCGAGACCTTCAGCTCCCTGGTATGCACATTGAGCAGCTCCGCTCCGACCGAGCTGGCATGCGCCCTCCCGGCGGCGAACGAGTTTGCTCGCCTGCTCACGGAGTTCCCGGCCCTCACGCGGCCGACGTTTTCGGCCGTCGCAGTACGACATGGGATCGAGCACCACATACCAACCACGGGCCCGCCGGTCTATGCCAGAGCCCGCCGCCTCGACCCAGCCAAGCTCGCCGTGGCCAGAGCCGAGTTCGACGCTTTGGAACACCTCGGCATCATGCAGCGCTCCGATAGCGCGTGGGCTTCGCCACTACACATCGTCCCAAAACCAGGGGGCGGCTGGCGCCCATGTGGCGACTACCGCCGCCTTAACGACGCTACCACCCCCGACAGGTATCCGATCCCGCACATCCAAGACTTCTCCACCCGTTTGGCAGGACGGGTCATTTTTTCAAAGATCGATTTAATACGGGGATACCACCAAATACCTATCAGGGCGGCCGACGTCCCAAAAACGGCCATCATCACGCCGTTCGGCTTATTCGAATTCCTGCGAATGCCGTTTGGCCTCAAGAACGCGGCTCAGGCGTTCCAGCGCTTGATGGACGGCGTGCTGCGCGACCTGCCGTTCCTCTTCGTTTACCTGGACGACATCCTCGTCGCCAGCACGTCCCGGGCCGAGTACCTCCTCCACCTCCGAACACTGTTCGGGCGCCTCAGCGAGCACGGCCTCATCGTCAACCCAGCCAAATGCCACTTCGGCACGACGGCCGTTGATTTTTTGGGCCACCACATCACCAAGAACGGGGCCGTGCCGCTGCCAACCAAGGTCGAGGCCATCACCACGTTTCCGCGTCCCCGCTCCATAAAGGCCCTGCAGGAATTCCTGGGAATGGTGAATTTCTATCACTGCTTCGTGCCCCGCACTGCTCAACTCATGCTGCCCCTCTACGAAGCCCTCCGGGGCAAGCCGGCCAAGCACGACGTCGTCTGGTCCGCAGCAATGGACGCGGCCTTTAAAAGCTCAAAGCGGGCCCTCGCCGAGGCAACACTGCTCGCTCACCCGGTGCTCAACGCTCCCATCGCCCTCACCACGGATGCCTCCGACTACGCGGTGGGCGCCGTACATGAGCAATGGGTGAACGGGGTTTGGCAGCCACTCGCTTTTTTCAGCCGGCAACTCCGGCCGAACGATCTCAAATATAGCACGTTTGACCGTGAGCTCCTCGGTCTACACCTGGCCGTTCGCCATTTCCGCCACCTCCTGGAGGGTCGACCCTTCATGGCGTTCGTCGACCACAAGCCGTTGGTTTACGCAATGGCCAAGGTCACCGAGCCGTGGTCGGCCCGCCAAGAGCGCCACCTCTCCGCCGTGTTGGAGTTTACCACGGACATCCGGCACGTCACCGGCAAAGACAACGCCGTGGCCGACTGTCTTTCTCGGGCCAGCGCGAACGCGGTCCACCTCGGCGTGGACTTCGCGCTTATGGCGGCGGACCAAACCACCGACACCACGGTGCAAGCCCTCCGGGCGGCGGACACGGGCCTCCGCCTGGCCGACATCCCCTTCGCGGACACTGTCCTGCTCTGCGACGTCTCCCAAGGCCAGCCTCGCCCCATCGTGCCCGTTACCTGGCAACGCCGCATCTTCGCCTCCCTCCACGGCCTTTCCCACCCTGGCCGGAAAGCTTCCCAGAAGCTGGTGTCGGCGCGATTCGTCTGGCACGGCCTTTGACGGGACGTCCACGATTGGACCAGCACCTGCACAGCCTGCCAACAGGCCAAGGTCCACCGACACACCCAGGCCCCGCTGGCACCTTTCACCGTGCCCGAACGACGTTTCGACCACGTCAACGTGGACCTGGTGGGCCCCCTCCCCCCATCACGGGGTTTCACACACCTGCTCACCATGGTGGACAGGACCACCAGGTGGCCGGAGGCCGTTCCCCTCGTCTCCACCACCACCGCCGACGTGGCGCAGGCTTTCATCGCCACCTGGGTCGCCCGCTTCGGCGCACCGGCGGACATCTCGTCGGACCGCGGACCGCAGTTCACCTCCGAGCTGTGGGGCGCGGTCGCCCGCAACCTGGGGGTCAAGCTCCACCGTACTACGGCCGACCACCCCCAAGCCAACGGGTTGTGTGAACGATTCCACCGCTCCATGAAGGCCGCGCTCTTGGCCGGCCTTCAGGACGGCGGTTGGGCCGACCGGCTGCCGTGGGTCCTTTTGGGCCTCCGCACGGCCCCCAAGGAGGACCTCCGGGCATCCACCGCCGAGCTTGTCTACGGCCAGGCGCTATGCGTCCCGTGCGAATTCGTGCCCAACGCTACCAGTCCCTGGTCCGCAGCTCACCAGCGCTCGGACCTCCAGGAGACCACCCGACGGTTTGGCCCCGTGCCAACGTCGCACCACGGTGACCCCCAGTCCTACGTCCCCCCAGCGCTTCGCACAGCGGAGTACGTTTTTGTGCGTCATGACGCACATCGGGGGCCACTCCGGCCGCCGTACGACGGGCCCTTCCGGGTCCTGCGACGGGACGACAAGTCGTTCGTCATCGACATCGGCGGCAGGTCGGACCGGATTGGGGTGGACCACCTCAAGCCGGCGCACGTGGACATCGATCAACCGCCACGGTTGGCCCTTCCGCCGCGACGAGGCCGCCCCCCGTCCACGGTGCCCCCCACTCGACCGCCCACCACCACACCGGACCCCCCCCCCCACGACCCGCCAGGGGTCGCTTCAGCCGGGTCATCAGGACCCCCCTTAAATTGACCCTGCCGGTGCAAGTCGATTCTGGGGGGACGTTTTTAGCGGCTACCGCTGGGTATACACAATCGCCTTGCACCTACCGAGGACGCGGAGCGATCACCATGCCGGGCTCGTCCGGGACGCCCGGGCATGCCCGCTCTCGACTTGCCAGGCCTCGTCCGGGACGCCCGGGCATGCCCGCTCTCGACTTGCCAGGCCTCGTCCAGGACACCCGGGCACGCCCCCTCTCGCCTTTCCCAGGCAAACGCTCCGGGATAATGTGTATATATATTGCTGCCCGATAAACGGGCTTTTCAGAGTACCCGAGTTGATTTGACACAATAAAGAAACTCGGACGAATTCCAGCTTTTTGTCGCGTCCATTCTTCCGATTTACGTTGGAGCATAGCTCCTACAGTATATTGATTTCATGGTACATTATGATGTTATATTGTAACTCTCTAACTAGTGTGGTGCGTGTGGTCAATAAATAAAATGTTGCAACTTCATTGCAATTAATATTTAAGGTTTGATGATGTCATTATGATGTCATAATGTCTTCATTACCACAATGTCTATTTATGATATGCTCTCAAATGTCACAATTGATTCAAAATGGCCACAAGTTTTCTTAAAAATCCATAACTCTGATTCTACAATGCGTAACTAACTGATTGGTAATCATACGTTTTTGAGGCAAAGGAATTGAATGATCACATTGTTGTTGCACTCGCACATACACATTTTATCAGTTTACACATTTAAAACGTTACTAGGTAGTAAATAAAGTTAGTAACACATGGAAATTTACGACTGAAGACACAACAAATAATCAAATTGTGGTATTATTTGCTTCACTACAACTTACATTGTGGTCTAATGATGTCACAATGTCTACATAGCCACAAATATATATATATATATTTTATATATATATATATATATATATATATATTTTATATATATATATATATATATATATATATACCGAGGACGAGGATATATATATATATATACTGAGTCAATGTCTCTCACAATGTCTCTCGTCTCCGCACACGGGCGGTTGAACGAACCCCGGGCGGACGTGCTCCAAACGTGCCGTCTCGTACCGGGGACAGCTGCTGCAGCGCCCCTCCTTGCCAAGCAACGGGGCAAAATCCAGCGCGGCTTCCAACGCGCGCGAGGCCCCAAAGTGCGACTCGTACGCGTCCTTGTAGACGGGGCAAAACCAAGCGCGGGTTGCAACGCGTGCGAGGCTCGACGTGCGACCCGTACGCGTCCTTGTAGACGGGGCAAACCAAGCGCGGTTTGCAACGCGTGCGAGGCTCAACGTGCGACCCGTACGCGTCCTTGTAGACGGGGCAAAACCAAGCGCGGTTTGCAACGCGCGCGTGGCCCAACGTGCGACCGCTTGGTTCCGTGCACGAACTCACGGGGACTTGACGTGTCAAAAGGTAGTTACGCGTCCAGGTAACTCCTCTCGCCAAACGGGTTTCGGAACGCCTCTGTTTTCCACGCAGCGCGAGGTCGATTCCACCTTTTGTCGTCGCGGGGCGAGGAAGATCAAGAAGAATACTCGTCCTGTTCCCTCGTGTCTTTTCTTCTTCCCTTTTCGGTCACTTCCGTTTCCGGCCACTTCCGTTTCCGGCCACTCCCTCCGAAGGGCTCCTGACCCTCCAACCACAACAACTTAATATACTCCACACGGATAAGCAAAGACCTGAATGGTAATTCCCATACATTCACATAAATATGTAACACTCCCCCCCTTCAAGAAAGAAAGTTTGAACCCAGCGAAAACTTTCTTCGCCGGCTAATTTGGAGAAACAAACCAGATAACTCAACCCCTCCAGATTACTCCCTCTGGACTAAGTACCAACAACGACATTGTCCCTGCCAAATCAAACTCCATCTCATGACCCTCTGACTTTGACCGTGAGTTTCTTGGGAATGAAGGTTAAGGGGTTGATCAAAGATCCAAAGTTAAGCAACTCGATAACACTTTTTCCGGGAGGCCAAGCCGAGTATTCACTACATGGATGCCTTTAGGAACGCGGAGTTCACGGTTAGTCCGTGCAGGAAAGTTCTCTACAGGGGCGCCTTGAGGAACGTGGAGTTCACGGTTAGTCCGTGCATGAAAGTTCACTACATGGACGCCTTTAGGAACGGCGTTCACGGTTAATTCGTGTAGGAATCTTGGCTCGGCGGCTCCGCCGCCTTCAGTGCTTCAACTTCTCAGAACTTCCCTAATAATTAGGGTGGGACCACTGGTCCCTGTAGTCCCATGAATAGCGGTCTCCTTCTCGGCCCCTACTTTGCCAATCCTTCCTTCGGGAGCGGCCGTAACTCAGGGAGCCTCCATAATAATTTTGATTGCGGCCCCCCACCAAAACTACCGCCCAGTTGTCCTCTCCTGTAGACCTCTCGACGCCTACGAAATGCCTTCCCTACTGTTATGGTCCGACCCTCCAAATCCTTGCCATTCCAATTCTTCTCTGCCTCTCTGGCGTCTTTTGTGCTGGCAAACGTGACAAAGCCGAACCCTCTTGACTGTTGCGTTTCCCAGTCTCTTACCACCCGCACTTCCACCAGCGGCCCATATCTGTTGAAGACAGAGGTCAGAATTTCTTCCTCTGTTTTGAAGTTCAGTCCCCCTACAAACAACTTGGCACTTTTGTCGCCATCCCGAGCTGGTGTGGTGTTATTCTCCCTGCTGGGCTCTTTACCAACCCTCAGGTTACCATAAACTTGACCCCCGGCCAAATCATTCCCGATAACCACAGATACACCCTCTACAGGAAGCGTGGCTTGTAAACCGACGGTGACCGGTCCTGACACCAAATCGGACTCCAACTGGATGACCTGAAGGGGAGCACTAACACCACCCCCGATCCCCTGTAAACGAACACTATCCCCCGTTGCCGTCTCCTCGGACCATGGCAAAATGCCTTCAAGCATTAAAGATTGATGGGCCCCTGTGTCCCTCAATATCCTAACCGGTCTCCGGTTAGTCGAGGCTCCATCCAGTGACACAAACCCCTCTGAAATAAATGGTTGGTAACCCTTTTGATGGCGATTTCTTACGCTAGCCATCGCATTCGGAGTTGTAATAGTCGGACTCCGCTCTGGGTTGTCCCTTTTCATGAGGTAACAACTGGACATCAAGTGTCCAGGTTTCTTGCAAAACGCGCAAGTAGGTCCGGAGGAAAAACTCGGGGTCTGCCTCGGGCCCCCCGAACTATAAGTTTGTCTTGGGCCCGCATCCCTCTGATTTCGAACCGGTGGGGTATCATAGTTGTCCCCATAATCATCTCGAGGCCGCCGCCATGTATGGTCGTTCTCCGCACCTGCTGTTCCCCACCTCCCCTGCGGAGATCTAGGCGAGGAGTTAGGTTCGTGGACCCCTATTCGGTGGGTTAAGGCATAATCATCTGCCATGGTGGCTGCGTCCCACAACTTTGGTACCTTCTTTTCCTGCAGGTACACTTTGATGTCCTCGTGGACACACTGCTGGAATTCCTCCACCAGGATCAAGTCCCGCAATGCCTCGAAGTCTTTCCCGACTCCTTTTGACTCACACCACCGATCAAACATGTTTTCTTTCACTCTGGCAAACTCCACATGGGTCTCACTCTCCCTCTTCCTGGCATTCCTGAATTTTTGCCTGTAAGCTTCCAGAACCAACTCATAGGCCTTGAGGATGTGCTTCTTCAGTACCTCATAATCTGCACATTGGTCCATTGGTAGCGCCGAATAAATTTCCTGAGCTTTCCCCACCAGCACACTTTGCACGAGTATGGTCCATGCCTCCTCCGGCCAGTTTAATTGTCGAGCCACTTTCTCAAAGTGTGGAAAAAATTTCGCGACTTCTTTTTCACTGAACGGTGGAACCAGCCTCACATGTCTGCCCACATCCCAGGTTTTCTGGTTAGGTGTCGACCCCGTCAGCAAGGGTGGTGCCTCTCCCCGTTCTCTCATTAACTCCAGCTCCTTGAATTTGATTTCTTGCTGAAGCTCCATGTCACGTTCCTTTAATTCCCTTTCCGCTTTTCTCTCCTCTGCTTCGAGGTCCCTTGCAGCTCTCCTCTCCTCTGCTTTTCTCCCTTCTAACCTTTCCTGGAGTTCTCGTTCCACTCTCCTTTCCTCTGCTTCTGCTTTCCTTTCTTCTTCTTTTAACCTTTCCTGGAGTTCTCGTTCCACTCTCCTTTCCTCCGCTTGTTTCTCTTCCCTCCTCTCTTCTGCTTTCCTTTCTTCTTCTGCTCTTTCCTTTTCTGCTTTCCTTTCTTCTTCTGCTCTTTCCTTTTCTGCTTTCCTTTCTTCTTCTGCTCTTTCCTTTTCTGCTTTCCTTTCTTCTTCTTTAATCCGTTCCTGGCTCCGTAACTGCAACTCCAGTTTCCGGAGCTCAACGTCTTCTGGTTCTTCGGGTAGCCACTCCCAGGCTAACTCGTCCCATGTTCCTAATCCCACCATAGATTGTATCACCGTGGCCTGCAACTCTGCCTTCCTCAAATTAGTTCGGACCTCCAAGTTAAAATGTTTGGCCAATTTCAAGAGGTCCGACTTTAGCAACGCTCGGAACTGTGCCTCACTCGGTGTTACCCCAAAGTTCTGTGCCACAAACGCCATGGTGCCTATCGTTAACACCTGTTAACCTTCACCCAAGATTTTACCGCAATTTCTCAAAACAAAAAAATTTACCAATTAATAATTAATTAATAAATTTTAATTACTAAAAATTATTATTTTATTATTTTATACAATTTTAAATCCCGGACGTAGACCCAATTGCGAAACCGCAAATCGTAATTTGGACGAGCCCCCAATTCTGTTACGTGGTCCCCTCGGTGACTACCTGGTCTCGGTGACCCCCGGACCGTGAGAGGACCTTCGCCAGCAAGTAGGATGATATATATGAGCTTTCGTAACGCAACCCATATGAATTCCGGTCAAGAAGAAACCCCACACCAAGGATCCGGAATAATCAATAATATATTCCCTGAGTAATCAACAACCATCAACAATGCACAATCAATATTACAAAGATGCAAACTCATCTACACTAACTCTAAGATGGCCATCTTATATATTCCTCACGTGAGCCCCACTCCTGACTCCCTCCGTGGTCAATGTCTCTCACAATGTCTCTCGTCTCCGCACACGGGCGGTTGAACGAACCCCGGGCGGACGTGCTCCAAACGTGCCGTCTCGTACCGGGGACAGCTGCTGCAGCGCCCCTCCTTGCCAAGCAACGGGGCAAAATCCAGCGCGGCTTCCAACGCGCGCGAGGCCCCAAAGTGCGACTCGTACGCGTCCTTGTAGACGGGGCAAAACCAAGCGCGGGTTGCAACGCGTGCGAGGCTCGACGTGCGACCCGTACGCGTCCTTGTAGACGGGGCAAACCAAGCGCGGTTTGCAACGCGTGCGAGGCTCAACGTGCGACCCGTACGCGTCCTTGTAGACGGGGCAAAACCAAGCGCGGTTTGCAACGCGCGCGTGGCCCAACGTGCGACCGCTTGGTTCCGTGCACGAACTCACGGGGACTTGACGTGTCAAAAGGTAGTTACGCGTCCAGGTAACTCCTCTCGCCAAACGGGTTTCGGAACGCCTCTGTTTTCCACGCAGCGCGAGGTCGATTCCACCTTTTGTCGTCGCGGGGCGAGGAAGATCAAGAAGAATACTCGTCCTGTTCCCTCGTGTCTTTTCTTCTTCCCTTTTCGGTCACTTCCGTTTCCGGCCACTTCCGTTTCCGGCCACTCCCTCCGAAGGGCTCCTGACCCTCCAACCACAACAACTTAATATACTCCACACGGATAAGCAAAGACCTGAATGGTAATTCCCATACATTCACATAAATATGTAACACTCCCCCCCTTCAAGAAAGAAAGTTTGAACCCAGCGAAAACTTTCTTCGCCGGCTAATTTGGAGAAACAAACCAGATAACTCAACCCCTCCAGATTACTCCCTCTGGACTAAGTACCAACAACGACATTGTCCCTGCCAAATCAAACTCCATCTCATGACCCTCTGACTTTGACCGTGAGTTTCTTGGGAATGAAGGTTAAGGGGTTGATCAAAGATCCAAAGTTAAGCAACTCGATAACACTTTTTCCGGGAGGCCAAGCCGAGTATTCACTACATGGATGCCTTTAGGAACGCGGAGTTCACGGTTAGTCCGTGCAGGAAAGTTCTCTACAGGGGCGCCTTGAGGAACGTGGAGTTCACGGTTAGTCCGTGCATCAAAGTTCACTACATGGACGCCTTTAGGAACGGCGTTCACGGTTAATTCGTGTAGGAATCTTGGCTCGGCGGCTCCGCCGCCTTCAGTGCTTCAACTTCTCAGAACTTCCCTAATAATTAGGGTGGGACCACTGGTCCCTGTAGTCCCATGAATAGCGGTCTCCTTCTCGGCCCCTACTTTGCCAATCCTTCCTTCGGGAGCGGCCGTAACTCAGGGAGCCTCCATAATAATTTTGATTGCGGCCCCCCACCAAAACTACCGCCCAGTTGTCCTCTCCTGTAGACCTCTCGACGCCTACGAAATGCCTTCCCTACTGTTATGGTCCGACCCTCCAAATCCTTGCCATTCCAATTCTTCTCTGCCTCTCTGGCGTCTTTTGTGCTGGCAAACGTGACAAAGCCGAACCCTCTTGACTGTTGCGTTTCCCAGTCTCTTACCACCCGCACTTCCACCAGCGGCCCATATCTGTTGAAGACAGAGGTCAGAATTTCTTCCTCTGTTTTGAAGTTCAGTCCCCCTACAAACAACTTGGCACTTTTGTCGCCATCCCGAGCTGGTGTGGTGTTATTCTCCCTGCTGGGCTCTTTACCAACCCTCAGGTTACCATAAACTTGACCCCCGGCCAAATCATTCCCGATAACCACAGATACACCCTCTACAGGAAGCGTGGCTTGTAAACCGACGGTGACCGGTCCTGACACCAAATCGGACTCCAACTGGATGACCTGAAGGGGAGCACTAACACCACCCCCGATCCCCTGTAAACGAACACTATCCCCCGTTGCCGTCTCCTCGGACCATGGCAAAATGCCTTCAAGCATTAAAGATTGATGGGCCCCTGTGTCCCTCAATATCCTAACCGGTCTCCGGTTAGTCGAGGCTCCATCCAGTGACACAAACCCCTCTGAAATAAATGGTTGGTAACCCTTTTGATGGCGATTTCTTACGCTAGCCATCGCATTCGGAGTTGTAATAGTCGGACTCCGCTCTGGGTTGTCCCTTTTCATGAGGTAACAACTGGACATCAAGTGTCCAGGTTTCTTGCAAAACGCGCAAGTAGGTCCGGAGGAAAAACTCGGGGTCTGCCTCGGGCCCCCCGAACTATAAGTTTGTCTTGGGCCCGCATCCCTCTGATTTCGAACCGGTGGGGTATCATAGTTGTCCCCATAATCATCTCGAGGCCGCCGCCATGTATGGTCGTTCTCCGCACCTGCTGTTCCCCACCTCCCCTGCGGAGATCTAGGCGAGGAGTTAGGTTCGTGGACCCCTATTCGGTGGGTTAAGGCATAATCATCTGCCATGGTGGCTGCGTCCCACAACTTTGGTACCTTCTTTTCCTGCAGGTACACTTTGATGTCCTCGTGGACACACTGCTGGAATTCCTCCACCAGGATCAAGTCCCGCAATGCCTCGAAGTCTTTCCCGACTCCTTTTGACTCACACCACCGATCAAACATGTTTTCTTTCACTCTGGCAAACTCCACATGGGTCTCACTCTCCCTCTTCCTGGCATTCCTGAATTTTTGCCTGTAAGCTTCCAGAACCAACTCATAGGCCTTGAGGATGTGCTTCTTCAGTACCTCATAATCTGCACATTGGTCCATTGGTAGCGCCGAATAAATTTCCTGAGCTTTCCCCACCAGCACACTTTGCACGAGTATGGTCCATGCCTCCTCCGGCCAGTTTAATTGTCGAGCCACTTTCTCAAAGTGTGGAAAAAATTTCGCGACTTCTTTTTCACTGAACGGTGGAACCAGCCTCACATGTCTGCCCACATCCCAGGTTTTCTGGTTAGGTGTCGACCCCGTCAGCAAGGGTGGTGCCTCTCCCCGTTCTCTCATTAACTCCAGCTCCTTGAATTTGATTTCTTGCTGAAGCTCCATGTCACGTTCCTTTAATTCCCTTTCCGCTTTTCTCTCCTCTGCTTCGAGGTCCCTTGCAGCTCTCCTCTCCTCTGCTTTTCTCCCTTCTAACCTTTCCTGGAGTTCTCGTTCCACTCTCCTTTCCTCTGCTTCTGCTTTCCTTTCTTCTTCTTTTAACCTTTCCTGGAGTTCTCGTTCCACTCTCCTTTCCTCCGCTTGTTTCTCTTCCCTCCTCTCTTCTGCTTTCCTTTCTTCTTCTGCTCTTTCCTTTTCTGCTTTCCTTTCTTCTTCTGCTCTTTCCTTTTCTGCTTTCCTTTCTTCTTCTGCTCTTTCCTTTTCTGCTTTCCTTTCTTCTTCTTTAATCCGTTCCTGGCTCCGTAACTGCAACTCCAGTTTCCGGAGCTCAACGTCTTCTGGTTCTTCGGGTAGCCACTCCCAGGCTAACTCGTCCCATGTTCCTAATCCCACCATAGATTGTATCACCGTGGCCTGCAACTCTGCCTTCCTCAAATTAGTTCGGACCTCCAAGTTAAAATGTTTGGCCAATTTCAAGAGGTCCGACTTTAGCAACGCTCGGAACTGTGCCTCACTCGGTGTTACCCCAAAGTTCTGTGCCACAAACGCCATGGTGCCTATCGTTAACACCTGTTAACCTTCACCCAAGATTTTACCGCAATTTCTCAAAACAAAAAAATTTACCAATTAATAATTAATTAATAAATTTTAATTACTAAAAATTATTATTTTATTATTTTATACAATTTTAAATCCCGGACGTAGACCCAATTGCGAAACCGCAAATCGTAATTTGGACGAGCCCCCAATTCTGTTACGTGGTCCCCTCGGTGACTACCTGGTCTCGGTGACCCCCGGACCGTGAGAGGACCTTCGCCAGCAAGTAGGATGATATATATGAGCTTTCGTAACGCAACCCATATGAATTCCGGTCAAGAAGAAACCCCACACCAAGGATCCGGAATAATCAATAATATATTCCCTGAGTAATCAACAACCATCAACAATGCACAATCAATATTACAAAGATGCAAACTCATCTACACTAACTCTAAGATGGCCATCTTATATATTCCTCACGTGAGCCCCACTCCTGACTCCCTCCGTGGTCAATGTCTCTCACAATGTCTCTCGTCTCCGCACACGGGCGGTTGAACGAACCCCGGGCGGACGTGCTCCAAACGTGCCGTCTCGTACCGGGGACAGCTGCTGCAGCGCCCCTCCTTGCCAAGCAACGGGGCAAAATCCAGCGCGGCTTCCAACGCGCGCGAGGCCCCAAAGTGCGACTCGTACGCGTCCTTGTAGACGGGGCAAAACCAAGCGCGGGTTGCAACGCGTGCGAGGCTCGACGTGCGACCCGTACGCGTCCTTGTAGACGGGGCAAACCAAGCGCGGTTTGCAACGCGTGCGAGGCTCAACGTGCGACCCGTACGCGTCCTTGTAGACGGGGCAAAACCAAGCGCGGTTTGCAACGCGCGCGTGGCCCAACGTGCGACCGCTTGGTTCCGTGCACGAACTCACGGGGACTTGACGTGTCAAAAGGTAGTTACGCGTCCAGGTAACTCCTCTCGCCAAACGGGTTTCGGAACGCCTCTGTTTTCCACGCAGCGCGAGGTCGATTCCACCTTTTGTCGTCGCGGGGCGAGGAAGATCAAGAAGAATACTCGTCCTGTTCCCTCGTGTCTTTTCTTCTTCCCTTTTCGGTCACTTCCGTTTCCGGCCACTTCCGTTTCCGGCCACTCCCTCCGAAGGGCTCCTGACCCTCCAACCACAACAACTTAATATACTCCACACGGATAAGCAAAGACCTGAATGGTAATTCCCATACATTCACATAAATATGTAACACTCCCCCCCTTCAAGAAAGAAAGTTTGAACCCAGCGAAAACTTTCTTCGCCGGCTAATTTGGAGAAACAAACCAGATAACTCAACCCCTCCAGATTACTCCCTCTGGACTAAGTACCAACAACGACATTGTCCCTGCCAAATCAAACTCCATCTCATGACCCTCTGACTTTGACCGTGAGTTTCTTGGGAATGAAGGTTAAGGGGTTGATCAAAGATCCAAAGTTAAGCAACTCGATAACACTTTTTCCGGGAGGCCAAGCCGAGTATTCACTACATGGATGCCTTTAGGAACGCGGAGTTCACGGTTAGTCCGTGCAGGAAAGTTCTCTACAGGGGCGCCTTGAGGAACGTGGAGTTCACGGTTAGTCCGTGCATGAAAGTTCACTACATGGACGCCTTTAGGAACGGCGTTCACGGTTAATTCGTGTAGGAATCTTGGCTCGGCGGCTCCGCCGCCTTCAGTGCTTCAACTTCTCAGAACTTCCCTAATAATTAGGGTGGGACCACTGGTCCCTGTAGTCCCATGAATAGCGGTCTCCTTCTCGGCCCCTACTTTGCCAATCCTTCCTTCGGGAGCGGCCGTAACTCAGGGAGCCTCCATAATAATTTTGATTGCGGCCCCCCACCAAAACTACCGCCCAGTTGTCCTCTCCTGTAGACCTCTCGACGCCTACGAAATGCCTTCCCTACTGTTATGGTCCGACCCTCCAAATCCTTGCCATTCCAATTCTTCTCTGCCTCTCTGGCGTCTTTTGTGCTGGCAAACGTGACAAAGCCGAACCCTCTTGACTGTTGCGTTTCCCAGTCTCTTACCACCCGCACTTCCACCAGCGGCCCATATCTGTTGAAGACAGAGGTCAGAATTTCTTCCTCTGTTTTGAAGTTCAGTCCCCCTACAAACAACTTGGCACTTTTGTCGCCATCCCGAGCTGGTGTGGTGTTATTCTCCCTGCTGGGCTCTTTACCAACCCTCAGGTTACCATAAACTTGACCCCCGGCCAAATCATTCTCGATAACCACAGATACACCCTCTACAGGAAGCGTGGCTTGTAAACCGACGGTGACCGGTCCTGACACCAAATCGGACTCCAACTGGATGACCTGAAGGGGAGCACTAACACCACCCCCGATCCCCTGTAAACGAACACTATCCCCCGTTGCCGTCTCCTCGGACCATGGCAAAATGCCTTCAAGCATTAAAGATTGATGGGCCCCTGTGTCCCTCAATATCCTAACCGGTCTCCGGTTAGTCGAGGCTCCATCCAGTGACACAAACCCCTCTGAAATAAATGGTTGGTAACCCTTTTGATGGCGATTTCTTACGCTAGCCATCGCATTCGGAGTTGTAATAGTCGGACTCCGCTCTGGGTTGTCCCTTTTCATGAGGTAACAACTGGACATCAAGTGTCCAGGTTTCTTGCAAAACGCGCAAGTAGGTCCGGAGGAAAAACTCGGGGTCTGCCTCGGGCCCCCCGAACTATAAGTTTGTCTTGGGCCCGCATCCCTCTGATTTCGAACCGGTGGGGTATCATAGTTGTCCCCATAATCATCTCGAGGCCGCCGCCATGTATGGTCGTTCTCCGCACCTGCTGTTCCCCACCTCCCCTGCGGAGATCTAGGCGAGGAGTTAGGTTCGTGGACCCCTATTCGGTGGGTTAAGGCATAATCATCTGCCATGGTGGCTGCGTCCCACAACTTTGGTACCTTCTTTTCCTGCAGGTACACTTTGATGTCCTCGTGGACACACTGCTGGAATTCCTCCACCAGGATCAAGTCCCGCAATGCCTCGAAGTCTTTCCCGACTCCTTTTGACTCACACCACCGATCAAACATGTTTTCTTTCACTCTGGCAAACTCCACATGGGTCTCACTCTCCCTCTTCCTGGCATTCCTGAATTTTTGCCTGTAAGCTTCCAGAACCAACTCATAGGCCTTGAGGATGTGCTTCTTCAGTACCTCATAATCTGCACATTGGTCCATTGGTAGCGCCGAATAAATTTCCTGAGCTTTCCCCACCAGCACACTTTGCACGAGTATGGTCCATGCCTCCTCCGGCCAGTTTAATTGTCGAGCCACTTTCTCAAAGTGTGGAAAAAATTTCGCGACTTCTTTTTCACTGAACGGTGGAACCAGCCTCACATGTCTGCCCACATCCCAGGTTTTCTGGTTAGGTGTCGACCCCGTCAGCAAGGGTGGTGCCTCTCCCCGTTCTCTCATTAACTCCAGCTCCTTGAATTTGATTTCTTGCTGAAGCTCCATGTCACGTTCCTTTAATTCCCTTTCCGCTTTTCTCTCCTCTGCTTCGAGGTCCCTTGCAGCTCTCCTCTCCTCTGCTTTTCTCCCTTCTAACCTTTCCTGGAGTTCTCGTTCCACTCTCCTTTCCTCTGCTTCTGCTTTCCTTTCTTCTTCTTTTAACCTTTCCTGGAGTTCTCGTTCCACTCTCCTTTCCTCCGCTTGTTTCTCTTCCCTCCTCTCTTCTGCTTTCCTTTCTTCTTCTGCTCTTTCCTTTTCTGCTTTCCTTTCTTCTTCTGCTCTTTCCTTTTCTGCTTTCCTTTCTTCTTCTGCTCTTTCCTTTTCTGCTTTCCTTTCTTCTTCTTTAATCCGTTCCTGGCTCCGTAACTGCAACTCCAGTTTCCGGAGCTCAACGTCTTCTGGTTCTTCGGGTAGCCACTCCCAGGCTAACTCGTCCCATGTTCCTAATCCCACCATAGATTGTATCACCGTGGCCTGCAACTCTGCCTTCCTCAAATTAGTTCGGACCTCCAAGTTAAAATGTTTGGCCAATTTCAAGAGGTCCGACTTTAGCAACGCTCGGAACTGTGCCTCACTCGGTGTTACCCCAAAGTTCTGTGCCACAAACGCCATGGTGCCTATCGTTAACACCTGTTAACCTTCACCCAAGATTTTACCGCAATTTCTCAAAACAAAAAAATTTACCAATTAATAATTAATTAATAAATTTTAATTACTAAAAATTATTATTTTATTATTTTATACAATTTTAAATCCCGGACGTAGACCCAATTGCGAAACCGCAAATCGTAATTTGGACGAGCCCCCAATTCTGTTACGTGGTCCCCTCGGTGACTACCTGGTCTCGGTGACCCCCGGACCGTGAGAGGACCTTCGCCAGCAAGTAGGATGATATATATGAGCTTTCGTAACGCAACCCATATGAATTCCGGTCAAGAAGAAACCCCACACCAAGGATCCGGAATAATCAATAATATATTCCCTGAGTAATCAACAACCATCAACAATGCACAATCAATATTACAAAGATGCAAACTCATCTACACTAACTCTAAGATGGCCATCTTATATATTCCTCACGTGAGCCCCACTCCTGACTCCCTCCGTGGTCAATGTCTCTCACAATGTCTCTCGTCTCCGCACACGGGCGGTTGAACGAACCCCGGGCGGACGTGCTCCAAACGTGCCGTCTCGTACCGGGGACAGCTGCTGCAGCGCCCCTCCTTGCCAAGCAACGGGGCAAAATCCAGCGCGGCTTCCAACGCGCGCGAGGCCCCAAAGTGCGACTCGTACGCGTCCTTGTAGACGGGGCAAAACCAAGCGCGGGTTGCAACGCGTGCGAGGCTCGACGTGCGACCCGTACGCGTCCTTGTAGACGGGGCAAACCAAGCGCGGTTTGCAACGCGTGCGAGGCTCAACGTGCGACCCGTACGCGTCCTTGTAGACGGGGCAAAACCAAGCGCGGTTTGCAACGCGCGCGTGGCCCAACGTGCGACCGCTTGGTTCCGTGCACGAACTCACGGGGACTTGACGTGTCAAAAGGTAGTTACGCGTCCAGGTAACTCCTCTCGCCAAACGGGTTTCGGAACGCCTCTGTTTTCCACGCAGCGCGAGGTCGATTCCACCTTTTGTCGTCGCGGGGCGAGGAAGATCAAGAAGAATACTCGTCCTGTTCCCTCGTGTCTTTTCTTCTTCCCTTTTCGGTCACTTCCGTTTCCGGCCACTTCCGTTTCCGGCCACTCCCTCCGAAGGGCTCCTGACCCTCCAACCACAACAACTTAATATACTCCACACGGATAAGCAAAGACCTGAATGGTAATTCCCATACATTCACATAAATATGTAACAGTAGGAAAGAACAGATATTTATTAACTACTATACAAAAACCAATCAACGAAGAAGAAAACGAAAGTAATGTACAGTGTAGGTAGAAGACACAGTGCAACTCTTAAAACAAGCTTACTTAAACCCCAGGGACAAGACAAACAAGGCAAACTCACATACACGAATGGGGAATTGAAGGTAGGATTGGCTGGAGGGAGAAGAAGGGTCCGTGCAGGGCGGCAGGCAGGAGGTGAGCGGCCGCCGACTCCTCCGCACTCTAGTCCACGGACAGGTTTGCTCGCAGCAGCGCGTCAGGGCTTCTCGCGGCTGGTTGAAGCGGGGCTGGTTGAAGCAGCGCCTCTCTCAGGCCTCGTACGTCCTCCGAAGCTCTCGTGACTTGCGCAACACTCACAGCACTCGCAGAACTTGTTCACGCGCCTCCCGCCACAGAACTCTCTTTGGTCCAGCGCACCTCCCTCAAAAACTCTCTGTGGGGGCTTCTTGCAACGGGTTATATATGGCCACACCTTGGAACCTTTGCGAACCTACTCGATGTTTCTCAACACGCCCTCTCAAGCCACACCCACTGAGCCTTGGTTGGTCGGCAAGGGCTGGCTGATTCCATCTTTGATGACGAGGTGCGGGCCATGCCCGTAATGTAGCTCCTCCCCCCTTCTTCTCCGAGATGACCTCGTGTTCAATGGAGGCGAATGCTGCTGGCAATGTAGGCGAACGCTGCTGGCAATAAAGTTTTGGGGCAATTGAAAAGGGGATCTATCTTATTTGATTTGGTGCAACGTAAGATCGACTAGTGGGAACATGGCCTTATACTGAAACACATAATAATGAAATAACTATTGAGGGATCCTATGGTGCCCTACGTGGTGCGGTGGACTAACTAGGGGACGACCCTTGACCTTTACACAAATGGAGGTATTTACCAAGAATTATTACATTATTTACAGAGGGTGATATTTACAACCAATTACCAAAGTGCAGGATTTCCAAAATCCACAACAATATCATATCACCAAATGTATCGGTTTAATAATTATGATGACAGCATTGAATTCCATGACCTCCAAAAAGATAAACTTAGTAACTTATAATCTCACCATCGCATTTTATAATCTAATTTTACCATTTTGTTTGCATTAGGCCTATAAGGTAATTAAAAGTTTATGACATCATATGACACCCTTTGGGTTATCCCTTTTTTTAGGAGCATGAATCTTTTTCAATCCTTAACGACATGTGGTGTTTTTGTGAAAAGTGGTGGTTTTGTCCACTCTGTGACGTTCCTTGTCATTGTCGTCCTTATATTAGGAGACATTATTACCTCACCAATTAGGAGACATCATTTTACTTTTATAGACAACTAGCAGTCCCTGGTGTTGGGCTAGCGGCTAGGGTGCCGGCTTAGGATCCTAGGATCCTGGGTTCGAATCCCGGTCAATCGCTGAATTAACACCAGGGGGGTTGACTCAGCCTGTCATCCTTCCGAGGTCGGCAAATTGAGTACCAGTTCACTGGTAATTCCCTGCTTGTCGTTAAAGGCGGCAAAAAGGGTTGGCGTCAGGAAGGGCATCCGGCCGTAAAACATTGCTTCAAAAAGGGGACCGAAAAACAACAACAACCACGGTTCCCGAAAAAGGCCAACCCCCGCTTGCGGGGAAAAATGGCCTCTAAAGGTGGTTTTTTTTTTTTTAGACAACTAGCAGAGGTACATAATATTGCCTGGAGTTGTTGTACTCCTGTCGGCATTTTGAAGAAACTCCAATTTTGTCTTTCTATTTTTTGTGCAGGCCTAAAACACTTCCCTACACCCACTAAGGAATGGGCTGGGGATCATTTAATATTACCTTTAGCTACAAAGGCTTCGGTATGATAGAGCAATTAAAGAAAAATCCGACTTTTTTTTTTAACCTAAAACACTCCCTGGCGCTCACTGATGAACCTCTGAAAACGAAGATCGATTTCGCCATCTCTGAGAAAAATGGTTACAGACAGACAAGCCAACGGACAGGCAGACAAACATTTCTCTTATAGTATTGATTTTAGTATCGATTTATGAATCAGAAAATAGAGATTACATACTCTCAAGCATATGTGATTTGAACCTGGAAGCTCTTTGCTCAGATGGAAACAACAAACAGGCCAAACCCCAAGGAATGTCAAAATGGCCTATATCTACTGTCCTGGTGGGTTGAAATAGCAAATCATGAGGTGAGGCCAAGAAGTTTGAAGGATGAAACCTCTTTCAATGGTGGTTCACTGAAGTGGATAGATGAATACGCCTTGTCCTCTTCCTAGTGATTCTTCTTCCTAAGGAAAGTGATGATATGCACGTGAAACTTAACTTGAATTTATCAGTAATCTTACAGGTTTCGCACACCATATCTCATTTTCCCCAAATCAGCTGTGAGGGAAGCAGCACTTGCTGATCTATCACTAAACGGGGAAGCTAGTCAGCACATGATGGAATATGTGAAGATGTTGAACTGCTAAATCGTATGAATGGTGTTCCAGGGAATCTGAAGTTACTGTTGTTGATCAAACTTCAATGCTGGACCCAGGATGCTGGGGATGGGCATGCCGGTCTCCATGGCTATGGTTCGTGAGAATGTGCTATGTCAAGAGCATGAAGAAAGTCCACAAGGCAGGCTTGAACCGAGCATTGTGTGCCATCGACCGAGAGCTTGGCAAGATTAGTAGGCCAATAAACTATTTGAAAAGCTTAGATATGCTCAGGGAAACTGGCCCAATCTCCTCTTTAGATGCATTGCCTCCAACAATTGTTGTAAACTAGGGCATGCCCGTACTATATATAAGCTAGGACGTGCCCGTACGTGGGTGCCCGTTCCTTGCCAAAAAAAAAAAAAAAAAAAAATTTGTGTAGGGGTGTGTGTGTGTAAACATCCTAGGGCGTGCCCGTACGTGGGTGCAAAAAAACATGCGTGCAAACAACAACAACAAAAAAAAACTTTGAAACCACGTGGCAGTAACGACCACAGAACCCCCCCCCCCTCTATTTACATGAATGGTTTGGTCCATTCGCAACGACCACAGAACCCCCCCCTCTATTTACATGCAATGGTTTGGTCCAAAGCGAACGGTTTGGTCCATTCGATGTGATTCGATGATTCGATGTGAATGGTTTGGTCCATTCGCAACGACCACAGAACCCCCCCCCTCTATTTACATGAATGGTTTGGTCCATTCGCAAAGCCCTCTGCAAGCTCTCTGATTGGTTGAATCGTTTTTTGGACATAGCTCGGTAAGTAATTGTCCGATTAATATGAAACCTTGAAAAGGCACATCCTCGGGTCCCCAGCAATATACCTGGCAAGTTAAAAGTATATCGGACCCGTGGTTGTCGAGAAACAGCGGTCACAGACAAACGTACAAACGTACAAACGTACAGACAGAGATTACTGGAATTATAGATAGATGAAAGAATGGCATCTTTAGAGTACAGTACACTGACCAGGACTAGATGCAAACCAGTGGTCGGTGATCAGACCATTGTAAAATAGAATTGACTCTACGTCGGCAGCAATTTTGGAATCTTGTTGTTTAAAGTAGACGAAGTTTGTCTGTAGTTTAGAGAATCAGCATCCTCCTTTTCACAAAGGGTGATGTTGGAAACTTTCTAAGTGGATAGGAGGAAACCTAGTGTAAAAGACCCATTAACTGGGCCATACATGGAGGCAATTTGTTCATGCAAGTCGACTCAATGTTGCTCGGACTTCACCCAAGAGTGTCCTCGGGTTTGACTCACAATTTAGTGCATGTCTCATGGGATGTGCTTTTGAATGGTGTCTTTGCCAGAATATTATCCTACAATCAGCACCGACTTGTGCTTGTTCTACTGCCAAGTTTCCTACAATTTACCACGAGCCATTGGTATCACAACCGTATTTCTCATGATGTCCATAAAGGGCTTTGTGCACATTTGATATTCCCTACTCACCCATCTAAAGAGAACATTTAGTGGGGGTTTTCTTTAAACATCAGGATTTATAATGCAGGAAATTATTTCCGTACTTTTAAAATTCGCAAAGAAAATGCCTGGTGTTCACACCAGTCTTGTCTCCTTCAACATCACGCAACATGTGCGAATTATCTGGGGTTCGCAGACACTAATCATCTGTGCATGGTGAGTTTTAAAGAGTAGGGATGGAGAAGTTGCAGTTTGTTGCCTCCGCCACCGAAGGTGGATGGACGTTAGGTTTTCACCCCTGTCTGTCTGTGAACAAGATATCTCAAAAAGTTGTGGACGGATTCGGACGAAATTTGGCAGAGAGGTAGTGTATATGACAAGGACGAAATGATTAGATTTGGTTGAAGATCCGGATTCGGATCTGGCTAGTAGAATTTTTAAGTGATTCTTCACTATTGGGAGATGGGGCCAAAAACGATACATAGCAGGATATCTCAAAAAGTTGTGGACGGATTTTTTGGACGAGACTTGGTGGACTGGTTGGGTGTGTGACAAGGACGAATCGATTCGATTTCGGTGAAGATCTGAATATGGATTCGGATACGATAATTATTTAATTTTTAAGCGATTCTTCACCATTGAGATGTCGCCTGAAAAACTATATATAACATGATATTTTAAAAAGTTATGGATGACTTGTGACTAAACTTAGTGGATGAGTTGGTTGGGTGACAAGAACAATTCGATTAGATTTTGCTTCAGGTCCGAATCCAGATCCGGCCTATCAGTGGGATACAAAACATAAACTGTTCAGCTTGGCAGAGGTATGCGCTCTACCGAGTGCCGTTCTAGTTTTTGAACATGAGAGGTCTCGCGAGATCTCGGAGACGGTGGGAGGGATTTTCGAAGCTCCACACGGTCTCCACGTTTTTCGAAGTTAAGTCTGTTCACAATTGTATTTTGTCGAAACTGTATTTATATTTCGGTGTGTGAAGTTATTGTGTGCAACTTTGGTTGTTTCTCGGTGTTTATCTTTCATAAATTGATCGTCTGTTTGCCGTGTCGCGAACGATTTGAAATCGAAGTTAAGTGATTGTTCCCATTTGTATTTTCGTTAAAACTGTATTTATTTATGGTGTTGTACGTATATTGTGTCCCGACGAAGATTTTTCGGTGCAAATCTTTCATAAAACCACCTTTAGAGGCCATTTTTCCCCGCAAGCGGGGGTTGGCCTTTTTCGGGAACTGTGGTTGTTGTTTTTCGGTCCCCTTTTTGAAGCAATGTTTTACGGCCGGATGCCCTTCCTGACGCCAACCCTTTTTGTCGCCTTTAACGACAAGCAGGGAATTACCAGTGAACTGGTACTCAATTTGCCGACCTCGGAAGGATGACAGGCTGAGTCAACCCCCCTGGCGTTAATTCAGCGATTGACCGGGATTCGAACCCAGGATCCTAGGATCCTAAGCCGGCACCCTAGCCGCTAGCCCAACACCAGGGCCAACACCAACACCAGGGCAAATCTTTCATACCTGTATTGAAAATCGTGTTAATTCGTGTCGTGTCTTGAGGCCTTGTACAGTGTACACTGTACAACCTTGAGGCTTTGTTTTTCTCTCAGCGGTCCGTCGTTTGTGATCCAATAACTTTCGTTCTCTGTATTCCCAGTCTTTTCACCCATAGCCTACTTCCTTGTGTAAATCTCAACTCAAAAAAAAACAAAAAAACATTTCCTTCTCTGTTCTCATTCGTTTATTCATTCTTATTCGTTCGTTCGTTCTTCGACCACGTGTTTCTCCCCCATTTCCCCAGATAGTTTTCACTGTTATTAACCTTCAATGTTTACACTTTCCCCTCAAGTTATGTATTCCGTCATATTTTATAACACCTTTTTCTTCTTCTTCTTTAAAAGGCTGCTTTCGACTTGCTCACCAAATCAATTCATCCCCAAAAAAATATCCATCTCCTATAGTGCCTTTTTTCTACATTCCCTAAACTCTCCTGCACTCCATCCTCCATCCAGCGTATTTAAACGTATTTTTAACTCGAAGGTCACAAGAAACTCATTTTGCAATAAATGTTCGTTTCCCATAAATCGTACACTTTCTAAAATCCAATCTCACCCCTCCCCTCCAAATCTTCCCCATAACCCCTCCCCTCCAAATCTTCCCCATCACCCCTCCCCTCCAAATCTTCCCCATCACCCATCCCTTTCAAATCTCCCCCCTTGCCCCCTCCCTCCTAAACTACCCCCTCACCCCTCCCCGCCAAGACGCCCCCTCACCCCTCCCCTCCTAGACTCCTCCCTCACCCCTCCCCTCCAAATCTCCCCCATATCCCATCCCTTTCAAATCCCTCCCCTTGTCCCTTCCCTCCCAAACTCCCCCCTCACCCCTCCCCTTCAAATCTCCCCACCCTCATTGCTTCTCAATTTCCCCCCTCTCACTCCCCCTCCTCAAAGCGTCCTCCCCGCTTCTTCCCCCTTCCAACTCTCACCTCCAGCTCCCCCAACCTTCTGCCTCGCTCTTCCCCCTCCTCAAATAACACCTCATTGTGCCTCACCCAATCACCATCAAACCTTTTGTCCGCCCCATCCTTCCCTTTCTCCGAGCTATTCTGAAATCTCTGACACACCTTCAACAGCTCTCCCTACCTCTTCCACCTCTTCCACATCTTACCCTACCCCTCCTCCCCCCTGTTCTGTATCTGATGCTCCCCCTTCCTCTTCATTAACGGTATGGACCTCAAACATCCGGGGCCTTCGTTCAAACTTAACTGATCTCTCCATACAGGTTGCTTCTGTCAAACCAGACGTGATCTGCTTGACAGAAACTTTCCTCCTTTATGATGTCTCTGATTCCTTAGTATCTCTCCCGGGCTACTCCCTCCTCCGGTATGATAGACCTGAGCCTCGTCCTGGAGGTGGGGTTGCTATCTTTATCAAAAACTCTCTTCCTCACTCGCCCTGCACTGCTCTCTCCCCACCTCACCCCCAGGAATACCTCTGGCTACGGCTTCCCCTTCGCTCCCACCTCTTGTTCATATGTGTGTTGTACCGTCCACCAAACAGTGATGACTCCATCTACATCTCGCTGTCTGATAATATGGACCAACTTCTATCTACTCATCCCAACTCTCTCTTCCTCATATGTGGTGATTTCAACTGTCATCATGCCAGTTGGCTGGGTGTGGGTACCTCTCTCACTAGCCATGGCTCCTCAGCAAAGGACTTCTGCGACTCACTGGGACTGACACAATCTGTCAATTTCCCGACCCGGATCTCAGTCAACGGAACATCTTCTCTTCTGGACTTGGTTATGACTAACTTCCCTGAAAATGTCTGCTGCTCTTCTTCTGCTCCAATCGGATCATCTGATCATGTCCTTGTAAGAGTGGACATCTCTCTGACCATCCTCAGGGAGCCTGCTCAGCGTCGACGAGTCTGGCATTTCACTTAGGCCAACTGGCACGGTCTTCAAGCAGCCATCAATCATCTGGACTGGTGTTACGTGGTCCCCTCGGTGAATACCTGGTCTCGGTGACCCCCGGACCGTGAGAGGAACTTCGCCAGAAAGCTGTATTAAATATGCGCTTTCGCCACGCAATCCATATGAATTTCACCCCAGGAGACAACTGACGTTCAAGGATATATTTCAATGGGAATGACCATACAATTGCAATGACACAACCACGGAGATTTTCCCCGAGCAATCAACCATATACAACCATCAACAATTCCCAATTCACAAGCACTTTCCTATGAGTAAGATGGCCATCTTATATACGTGTGTCCCGGTGAGTACTCACGACACCCTTTTGGTCTCGGTCCCGCACAATGTCTCTGGGCCCCTCCTGACCAAGATGATGGTCGCCGTCACCGCACTCGGGCGGTAGAACGAACCCCGGGTGGACGTTTTTCCACCGGGCAGGTATCGTACCAGGCACCGAGGCTGCAGCCCCTCGTGGCCACGCGAAGCGGATACGGTAGAGCAAGCCAAACCCCACGCCGCTTGCAAGGCGCGTTAGGCCCCAACGTGCGACCCGCATGCGTCTGTTTGGACGGTGCCGCGAACGAGGCCAGACGCGGGTTCGATGCACGGCCCCACGTCAACTTGACGTCTCCACCGGGCCGGTACACGTTCCGGTAATTCCTCTCGCCAGACAGGCTTCGGAACGCCGCTGTTTCACGCAGCGCAAGGTCGATCCCACCTTTTGTCGGAGCGGGGCGAGGAAGAATAATACTCGTCCTTTTTTCCTCGTGTCTTTTCCTCTTCCGTTTCCGGTCACTTCCGTTTCCGGCCACTCCCTCAGAAGGGCTCCTGACCCTCCAACCACAACAACTACACAACAACTTAATATACTACACACGGATAAGCAAAGACCTGAATGGTAATTCACATACATTCACATAAATATGTAACACTCCCCCCCTTCAAGAAAGAAAGTTTGAACCCAGCGAAAACTTTCTTTGCCGGCCAATTTGGAGAAACAAACCAGATAACTCAACCCCCCCCACATTATCCGTTCCCCCCGGGCACAGTTATCACTTAAAAATAAAGCAACCAAAATTTCACCACAACCCCTCCAGATTACTCCCTCTGGACTAAGTACCAACAACGACATTGTCCCTGCCAAATCAAACTCCATCTCATGACCCTCTGACTTTGACCGTCAGTTTCTTGGGAATGAAGGTTAAGGGGTTGATCAAAGATCCAAAGTTAAGCAACTCGATAGCACTTTTTCCGGGAGGCCAAGCCGAGTATTCACTACATGGATGCCTTTAGGAACGCGGAGTTCACGGTTAGTCCGTGCAGGAAAGTTCTCTACATGGGCGCCTTGAGGAACGTGGAGTTCACGGTTAGTCCGTGCATGAAAGTTCACTACATGGACGCCTTTAGGAACGGCGTTCACGGTTAATTCGTGTAGGAATCTTGGCTCGGCGGCTCCGCCGCCTTCAGTGCTTCAACTTCTCAGAACTTCCCTAATAATTAGGGTGGGACCACTGGTCCCTGTAGTCCCATGAATAGCGGTCTCCTTCTCGGCCACTACCAAAACTACCGCCCAGTTGTCCTCTCCTGTAGACCTCTCGACGCCTACGAAATGCCTTCCCTACTGTTATGGTCCGACCCTCCAAATCCTTGCCATTCCAATTCTTCTCTGCCTCTCTGGCGTCTTTTGTGCTGGCAAACGTGACAAAGCCGAACCCTCTTGACTGTTGCGTTTCCCAGTCTCTTACCAACCGCACTTCCACCAGCGGCCCATATCTGTTGAAGACAGAGGTCAGAACTTCTTCCTCTGTTTTGAAGTTCAGTCCCCCTACAAATAACTTGGCACTTTGGTCGCCATCCCGAGCTGGTGTGGTGTTATTTTCCCTGCTGGGCTCTTTACCAACCCTCAGGTTACCATAAACTTGACCCCCGGCCAAATCATTCCCGATAACCACAGATACACCCTCTACAGGAAGCGTGGCTTGTAAACCGACGGTGACCGGTCCTGACACCAAATCGGACTCCAACTGGATGACCTGAAGGGGAGCACTAACACCGCCCCCGATCCCCTGTAAACGAACACTATCCCCCGTTGCCGTCTCCTCGGACCATGGCAAAATGCCTTCAAGCATTAAAGATTGATGGGCCCCTGTGTCCCTCAATATCCTAACCGGTCTCCGGTTAGTCGAGGCTCCATCCAGCACAAACCCCTCTGAAATAAATGGTTGGTAACCCTTTTGATGGCGATTTCTTACGCTAGCCATCGCATTCGGAGTTGTAATAGTCGGACTCCGCTCTGGGTTGTCCCTTTTCATGAGGTAACAACTGGACATCAAGTGTCCAGGTTTCTTGCAAAACGCGCAAGTAGGCCCGGAGGAAAAACTCGGGGTCTGCCTCGGGCCCCCCGAACTATAAGTTTGTCTTGGGCCCGCATCCCTCTGATTTCGAACCGGTGGGGTATCATAGTTGTCCCCATAATCATCTCGAGGCCGCCGCCATGTATGGTCGTTCTCCGCACCTGCTGTTCCCCACCTCCCCTGCGGAGATCTAGGCGAGGAGTTAGGTTCGTGGACCCCTATTCGGTGGGTTAAGGCATAATCATCTGCCATGGTGGCTGCGTCCCACAACTTTGGTACCTTCTTTTCCTGCAGGTACACTTTGATGTCCTCGTGGACACACTGCTGGAATTCCTCCACCAGGATCAAGTCCCGCAATGTCTCGAAGTCTTTCCCGACTCCTTTTGACTCACACCACCGATCAAACATGTTTTCTTTCACTCTGGCAAACTCCACATGGGTCTCACTCTCCCTCTTCCTGGCATTCCTGAATTTTTGCCTGTAAGCTTCCGGAACCAACTCATAGGCCTTGAGGATGTGCTTCTTCAGTACCTCATAATCTGCACATTGGTCCATTGGTAGCGCCGAATAAATTTCCTGAGCTTTCCCCACCAGCACACTTTGCACGAGTATGGTCCAGGCCTCCTCCGGCCAGTTTAATTGTCGAGCCACTTTCTCAAAGTGTGGAAAAAATTTCGCGACTTCTTTTTCACTGAACGGTGGAACCAGCCTCACATGTCTGCCCACATCCCAGGTTTTCTGGTTAGGTGTCGACCCCGTCAGCAAGGGTGGTGCCTCTCCCCGTTCTCTCATTAACTCCAGCTCCTTGAATTTGATTTCTTGCTGAAGCTCCATGTCACGTTCCTTTAATTCCCTTTCCGCTTTTCTCTCCTCTGCTTCGAGGTCCCTTGCAGCTCTCCTTTCCTCTGCTTGTTCCTTTTCTCTTCTTTCCTGGAGTTCTCTTTCCACTCTCCTTTCCTCGGTTCTTTCTTGTGCTGTTTTCTCTTCCAACCTTTCCTGGAGTTCTCGTTCCACTCTCCTTTCCTCTGCTTTTTTGTCTTCTAACCTTTCCTGGAGTTCTCGTTCCACTCTCCTTTCCTCTGCTTGTTTCTCTTCTCTCCTCGCTTCTGCTTTCCTTTCTTCTTCTTTTAACCTTTCCTGGAGTTCTCGTTCCACTCTCCTTTCCTCCGCTTGTTTCTCTTCCCTCCTCTCTTCTGCTTTCCTTTCTTCTTCTTTAATCCGTTCCTGGCTCCGTAATTGCAACTCCAGTTTCCGGAGCTCAACGTCTTCTGGTTCTTCGGGTAGCCACTCCCAGGCTAACTCGTCCCATGTTCCTAATCCCACCAGAGATTGTATCACCGTGGCCTGCAATTCTGCCTTCCTCAAATTAGTTCGGACCTCCAAGTTAAAATGTTTGGCCAATTTCAAGAGGTCCGACTTTAGCAACGCTCGGAACTGTGCCTCACTCGGGGTTACCCCAAAGTTCTGTGCCACAAACGCCATGGTGCCTATCGTTAACACCTGTTAACCTTCACCCAAGACTTTACCCCAATTTCTCAAAAAAAAAAATTACCAATTAATAATTACTTAATAATTTTTAATTAATAAAAAATTATTATTTTATTATTTTATACAATTTTAAATCCCGGACGTAGACCCAATTGCGAAACCGCAAATCGTAATTTGGACGAGCCCCCAATTCTGTTACGTGGTCCCCTCGGTGAATACCTGGTCTCGGTGACCCCCGGACCATGAGAGGAACTTCGCCAGAAAGCTGTATTAAATATGCGCTTTCGCCACGCAATCCATATGAATTTCACCCCAGGAGACAACTCACGTTCAAGGATATATTTCAATGGGAATGACCATACAATTGCAATGACACAACCACGGAGATTTTCCCCGAGCAATCAACCATATACAACCATCAACAATTCCCAATTCACAAGCACTTTCCTATGAGTAAGATGGCCATCTTATATACGTGTGTCCCGGTGAGTACTCACGACACCCTTTTGGTCTCGGTCCCGCACAATGTCTCTGGGCCCCTCCTGACCAAGATGATGGTCGCCGTCACCGCACTCGGGCGGTAGAACGAACCCCGGGTGGACGTTTTTCCACCGGGCAGGTATCGTACCAGGCACCGAGGCTGCAGCCCCTCGTGGCCACGCAAAGCGGATACGGTAGAGCAAGCCAAACCCCACGCCGCTTGCAAGGCGCGTTAGGCCCCAACGTGCGACCCGCACGCGTCTGTTTGGACGGTGCCGCGAACGAGGCCAGATGCGGGTTCGATGCACGGCCCCACGTCAACTTGACGTCTCCACCGGGCCGGTACACGTTCCGGTAATTCCTCTCGCCAGACAGGCTTCGGAACGCCGCTGTTTCACGCAGCGCAAGGTCGATCCCACCTTTTGTCGGAGCGGGGCGAGGAAGAATAATACTCGTCCTTTTTTCCTCGTGTTTTTTCCTCTTCCGTTTCCGGTCACTTCCGTTTCTGGCCACTCCCTCAGAAGGGCTCCTGACCCTCCAACCACAACAACTACACAACAACTTAATATACTACACACGGATAAGCAAAGACCTGAATGGTAATTCACATACATTCACATAAATATGTAACAACTGGTCTCCCATCTCTACCACCTCTGACATCAACTCATCCTGGGAATTCTTCCAAAGTAAATTGCTCTCTCTCATGCACAGATTTATCCCATCTCGTCTTCAGTTGTCATACCTATCCTCCCGTCTATGGTACACGGAATCTTGTGGTGAGGCTGTTGCCCAGAAACAACTTGCCTTCGTCTCCTGGAAAGCAAATCCAACAGAAGGAAATCTCATTTCCTTTCACAAAGCCCGAAACAAGTGTGTGTCCACCCTCAGGAGAGCCAGGAAACAATATCTCTCCGTTCTCAAGACCGAACTCTCTTATCCGTCTCCCTCTTCCAAATCCTGGTGGCGTCTGGTCAAATCCATTTCTGGTGTTTGTTCCCCCTCCATCCCCTCCCTTACCTCAAACGGCTACACAGCTGACTCCGCACGTGAAAAAGCTGAATGCCTCAACTCTGTGTTTGCCTCTAAATCTTGTGTCCCAAACCCATTCCTCTCTGTACCCACCATACCCAGTCGTACCCTGCTGCTCCTGGACTCCGTGTCCTTTCCTCCTGACAAGGTGGAAAAGTTTCTGTCAACCCTCGACTCTGATTCTGCAACTGGACCCGACGGCATCAGCCCACGGGTCCTAAAATCCTGCTCTGCCGCTCTATCTCACCCTCTCTCTGTTCTCTTCACCCTCTCTTTTGCTCAAGGTCAACTGCCATCTGCTTGGAAATCAGCCAACATCACCGCTATGCACAAAAAAGGTGCAAAAACAGATCCTAGCAACTACAGACCAATCAGCCTTCTCCCAATTATCAGCAAAGTCATGGAATCCATCATTGCTTCGGATATGAAATCTTTCCTCTTCTCCAATGGCTTGATCTCTGATCATCAATTTGGTTTCAGACCAGGTCACTCTACTCTGGACATGCTGCTTCTGCTGTCTCAACAATGGATGGAGGTCCTCAATGCCAAACAGGAAATTAGAGCTGTCTCCCTCGACATATCACGTGCCTTCGACACGGTCTGGCACCCCGCTCTGCTCACCAAACTCTCCTCCTTTGGTATCCATGGAAATCTCCACGCATGGCTGGCGGACTTCCTCTCTAGTCGTCGTCAACGTGTGGCCCTGAATGGGTTTCTCTCATCTCCTCTTCCTGTTCAGGCTGGAGTTCCCCAAGGCAGTGTTCTGGGCCCCGTGCTTTTTCTAGTCTTCATCAATGATCTCTCTGACTCTCTTGAAAATCCTCTCTATCTCTTTGCTGATGACTCCACTCTCTGCCGCTCCATTCCTCTTCCCTCAGATCGGCAGTCTGCAGCCTCCTCACTCTCTGAAGACTTGGACAAAATCACAGACTGGTCAAACAAGTGGAACATGTCTTTCAATCCTGACAAATCTCACACTTACTATGTCTCTCCGAAAAGATCGACTGGACAACCCTCCTATCTACTTTCTCAACAATCCTCTCCAAGAAGTTCTGTCGCTCAAGCTTTTGGGTCTCACTATCTGCCATGATCTTTCTTGGGAAAACCACATTTCCAAGCTGGCCTCCAAAGCCAGTCGCCGACTGGGCATCCTCCGTCATGCGAAGTCCTTCCTCGGCACACCTGAGCTCCTCACCACATACAAGGCTTTCATCCGCAGCTCAATGGAATACTGTTCTCCCCTATGGGCCGGTGCTCCTGCCTCACACCTAGCTCGGCTTCACGCTGTTGAAACCAAAGCTTTCAGAATTATTGGAATCTCCCGCGATGAAGCTATCTCTGAGGGCCTTTCACTCACTCACCGCAGGCAGGTAGGTGGTCTTTCTGTCTTCTACCGACTCCTCTCCGGCCTTGCACCCCCAGCTCTCTCTGTGCTCTGTCCCCCAAATATTCCTACAGGTCGCACAAGATCTGCCAGCAACCCTCTGATGGTTAAACTGCCGAAATCTCGGCTCTCTGCTCACCTTCACTCTTTAATTCCTCTTTTCTCCCACCTCTGGAACAAACTCCCTCACTCCCTTCAATCCCACTCCTCCCTCCAGGTCTTTAAAACAGCTGTTCACCACCATCTCTTATCTTCCCCCATCCAAAACCTTGATCTTTTCTACCCCCGCTAATTCACCCCAGATCCACCTTGTTTGAAATTCCAACTTCTTTCCTGGAAGTCCTGGCAGTGTCCATATGTTTTATACCTCTCCCACCGCCCCCTTCCCATGCCCCCCCCCCCCAAAGCCCTCGCCCTCTCTCAGATCTCTCGATGTCTCCATGTCTCTCGGTCCCTGCTCTCAAATGTTGTGTTTGTGTCCTTCCCCCTCTCTCCCCATCTTGTCTACCGCTCCCGATGTTATATGTTTTATGTGTCGGTTTGTCTTTCTGTGTGATTAATGTTCGCTCTTTCACGAGCCTCGATCTTGTATACAAAAAAAAAATTAAAAAAATGTGATTGACTAGGAAGCATGTGACATGACATGTATGCATTTGGCTAATCATAAAGAAGACCTAAGCTCAGCCTCGATGTAAAGTACTCAACAATTTACTGAATTTTAAATGGTGCACAGTTCTGTTTACTCCTTGGAATATCGTTGATACATTAAATCATAAAGCCTGGTTTGGGCATAACGGTTTAGGTGGCCGGCTTATGGTCTTGTGGTCTCGAGTTTGAGCCCCTGTTAGGCCGTTAAAAAACACCGCTGGGTTGATCAGCTTGTCATCCTTCTGAGGTTGGCAAAATGAGTTGCAGCTTACTGGAAACGGGGGGCACTGCATCAGCGGTGCATTCATGCTCCCAGTGATGATGCAACTCGCAGCCACATGGTGCATATGAAATAATATTAATAAATGTTTCTTATATGTTTGAAGAAAAGGTGCTTTACAGATTTTAGGTGCATACGAAAGCGTGTCATCGTGTCGCTTCCAATTATCTCCAAACAAACTACCTGTAGCACTTTGTCAGGGCAATAACTAGAGTAGTGTAAATAGAAGAGTTCAGAAATTTTGAATTTGCATCGTCTTTGTTCACCCATACATTTGCTCATGGTTTGTTTAATGCGGACTTTTGATGAAAATCTTTGATAATGAGGAAATGCAAGCTCGAAGCTGCACTTCCCTTGAGCAGATCTTGCATGTTGCTCGGGATTGTATAGTGGGCAGATTTCTTTTTCTTTTTTGTACACCGCACCTTTCCGATGTCATCTCCAGGCGCTGCATAACGTCATTGCTGGGCACCGAATGGGGCTCGGCAGTGATGCACGTTGAAAGGGAGTACTCAGTTTTCACTCTGGTTGTTTTCTTTCTTGCTTTCTTTCTTGTTTGTTTTTTTCCTTGGTTGTCCGGGCGATATCTCAGCCATCTTTTGAGCGAGGAAGCTGAAATTTCGGCACAATAGTGAGCACGTACTTTTTCAAAAACTGTATTTTTTGTTTTTTGATTAATCAATTAATTGTTATTTAATTATTAGCGATTAATTAAGTACTTATTTAAGTAATTAAATTTACTTTCTCTTCTGACCATTAACTCAGGCACCTTTTGAGTTAGGAAGCTGATATTTGGACATGCCAATGACCAGGTGATTTGGCTGCAAAGGCTATTTTTGTACACCGCACCTTTCCTATGTAATGCCATCTCCAGGCATTGCAAATCGTCATTGCCGGGCACCGAAGGGGGCTCGGCAGTGACGCACGCTGAAAGGGAGTACTGTTTTCACTCTGGTTGTTTTCTTGTTTTCTTGTTTGTTTTTTGTACACCGCTCCTTTCCTATGCCATCTCCAGGCATTGCAAAACGTCATTGCCGGGCACCGAAGGGGGCTCGGTAGTGACGCACGCTGAAAGGGAGTACTCAGTTTTCACTCTGGTTGTTTGTTTGTTTGTTTTCTTTCTTGTTTGTTTGTCCGGGCGATATATCAGCAATCGTTTGAGCTAGGAAGCTGAAATTTCGGCACAATAGTGAGCAAGTCCTTTGTCAAAAACGGTATTTTTTTTTTTGATTAATCAATTAATTGAGGAGTTATTTAATTATTAGCGATTAATTAAGTACTTATTTAATTAATCAAATTTTCTCTCTTCTGACCATTAACTTCGGCACCTCTTGAATTAGGAAGCTGATATTTGGACGTGTCAATGACCCGGTGATTTGGTTGCAAAGGCTATTTTTGATTTATTAATTAATCAATTAATCAATTAATCGATTAATTATTTAATTATTCGATTAATTGCTAAAAAAAACCTTTTTTTTACAGTTACAGATTCTGATGAAATGGTGGTGGTTTATGTGTTCTGTGACCGAATTGACTAATAATTTAATTTTTTAATGATTATTATTTATTTATTTTCATTATTAATCATTTATTTATTTTCTTTCTCATTTGGCCAATATCTCAGGCATGTTTTGAGCTGGGAAGCTAATATTTGGACATGACAGTGACCAAGTGATGTGGCTATCAAGGATATTTTTGATTTATTGATTAATCATTTAATCGATTAATTATTTATTGATTAATCGATTAATTATTTATTGATTAATCAATTGTTTATTTAATTTTTTCTTAATGACTTATTTAATTAAATTTCTAAAAGATACATGTGGTTTAGTTAGCACTTGTGGTTTAGTTATGCTATTAGCCAATTGATTAAGAAAATATTTTGTGATAATCTTTTATTGATTTTAATTATATGATTAATCAATCAATTAGTGTGCACCTCTCCCTCCCAATGCAGCCTCAATGAGCTGCACTGCGGTATTGCCGGGCGCCTGAGGCGCTCCGGCAATGCCGCGCTGTAGGATATTTAATTATTTGGCATGGGGGTGGTGTACTTTGAATGTAGCTGTACTTGTTTATTTATTGATTAATCAATTAATCGATTAATTATTTAATTATTCGATTGATGACTACATTTTTTTTCTTTTTTTTAAGTTACAGATTCTGATGAAATGGTGGTGGTTTATGTGTTATATTAGCGAATTGATTAATTGTACACAGCACCTTTCCTATGCCATCCCCAGGTGCTGCATAATGTCATTGCCGGACACTGAAGGGGGCTCGGCAATGACGCACGCTGAAAGGGAGTACTCAGTTTTCACTCTGGTTGTTTGTTTTCTTGCTTTATTGCTTTCTTGCTTTCTTGCTTTCTTTCTTGGTTGTCCAGGCGATATCTCAGCCATCCTTTGAGCAAGGAAGCTGAAATTTCGGCATAATAGTGAGCAAGTCCTTTTTCAAAAACAGTATTTTTTGTTTTTTGATTAATCAATTAATTGAGGAGTTATTTAATTATTAGCGATTAATTAAGTACTTATTTAATTAATCAAATTTCCTTTCTCTTCTGACCATTAACTCAGGCACCTTTTGAGTTAGGAAGCTGATATTTGGACATTCCAATGACCAGGTGATTTGGCTGCAAAGGCTATTTTTGTACACCGCTCCTTTCCTATGCCATATCCAGGCATTGCAAATCGTCATTGCCGGGCACCAAAGGGGGCTCGGCAGTGACGCACGCTGAAAGAGAGTACTCAGTTTTCACTCTGGTTGTTTGTTTGTTTTCTTTCTTGTTTTCTTGGTTGTCCGGGCGATATCTCAGCCATCCTTTGAGCTAGGAAGCTGAAATTTTGGCACAGTAGTGCGCGTCCTTTGTCAAAAACGCTATTTTTTGTTTTTTGAATAATCAATTAATTGAGGAGTTATTTAATTATTAGCGATTAATTAAGTACTTATTTAATTAATCAAATTTCCTTTCTCTTCTGACCATTAACTCAGGCACCTTTTGAGTTAGGAAGCTGATATTTGGACATGCCAATGACCAGGTGATTTGGCTGCAAAGGCTATTTTTGATTTATTAATTAATCAATTAATCGATTAATTATTTAATTATTCGATTAATGACTCAAATTTTTTTTATTTTTAAGTTACACATTCTGATGAAATGGTGGTGGTTTATGTGTTCTCTGACCGAATTGATTAATAATTTAATTTTTTATGATTATTATTTATTTATTTTCATTATTAATCATTTATTTTTTTCTTTCTCATTTGGCCAATATCTCAGGCACCTTTTGAGCTGGGAAGCTAATATTTGGACATGAGTGACCAAGTGATGTGGCTATCAAGGATATTTTTGATTTATTGATTAATCAATTAATCAATTAATCGATTAATTATTTAATTATTCGATTAATTACTAAAAAAAAAAATCTTTTTCAGTTACAGATTCTGATGAAATGGTGGTGGTGTATGTGTTCTGTGACCGAATTGATTAATAATTTAATTTTTTCATGATTATTATTTATTTATTTTCATTATTAATCATTTATTTATTTTCTTTCTCATTTGGCCAATATCTCAGGCACCTTTTGAGCTGGGAAGCTAATATTTGGACATGACAGTGACCAAGTGATGTGGCTATCAAGGATATTTTTGATTTATTGATTAATCATTTAATCTATTAATTATTCATTGATTAATCAATTAATTAATTATTTTTTTATTAATGACTTAACTAAATTTCTAAAAGATACATCTTCGGATGAAGCACTCGTGGTTTAGTTATGCTATTAGCCAATTGAATAAGAAAATATTTTGTGATAATATTTTATTGATTTTAATTATACAATTAATCAATCAGTTATTGTACACCTCTCTCTCCCAATGCAGTCTCTATGAGTTGCACTGCGGTATTGCCGGGCGCCAGGGGCGCCCCGGCAATGCCGCGCTATAGGATATTTAATTATTTGGCATGGGGGCGGTGTACTTTGAATGTATTTGTACTTGTTATTTCATTTTTTTATGATTATTATTTACTTATTTTCATTATTAATTATTTATTTATTTTCTTTCTCATCTGGGCACTATCACAGGCACCTTTTGAGCTAGGAAGCTAATATTTGGACATGCCAGTGACCAAGTGATGTGGCTACAAAGGATATTTTTGATTTATTGATTAATCATTTAATCGATTCATTTTATTTATTGATTAATCAATTAATTATTTAATTTTTTTAATTAATGCCTTATTTAATTAAATTTCTAAAAGATACATTTTTGGATGAAGCACTAGTGGTTTAGTTGTGCTATTAGCCAATTGATTAAGAAAATATTTTATGATAATCTTTTCTTGATTTTAATTATGCAATTAATCAATCAATTATTGCGCACCTCTTCCTCCAAATACAGTCTCTATGAGCTGCACGGCGGTATTGCCGGGCGCCAGAGGCGCCCCGGCAATGCCGCGCTGGAGGATATTTAATTATTTGGCATGGGGGCGGTGTACTTTGAATGTATCTTTGCTTGTTTTTTTTTTTGTGTGCACAAGATTGAGGCTCGTGAAAGAGCTAACATTAATCGCACAAAAAAATCAAACCGACACGTAAAACATAGAATAAGGGGAGCGGTAGACAAGATGGGAAGAGAGGGGGAAGGACACAAACACAACATTTGAGAGCAGGGACATCAGGAGATCTGTGGGAGGGAGAGGGCTTGGGGGGAGGTGGGAGAGGTATAAAACACATGGACACTGCAAGGACTTCCAGGAAAGAAGTTGGAATTTCAAAAAGGTGGATCTGGGGTGAATTAGCGGGGGTAGAAAAGATCAAGGTTTTGGATGGAGGAAGATAAGAGATGGTGGTGAACAGCTGTTTTAAAGACCTGGAGGGAGGAGTGGTATTTAAGAGAGCGAGGGAGTTTGTTCCAGAGGCGGGAGAAAAGAGGAATGAAAGAGTAAAGGTGAGCGGAGAGTCTTGATTTTGGCAGTTTAACCATAAGAGGATTACTGGCAGATCTTGTGTGACCTGTAGGAATATTTGGGGGACAGCCCAGAGAGAGCTGGGGGAGCAAGGCCGGAGAGGATTCGGTAGAAGACAGAAAGACCACCAACCTGCCTGCGGTGAGTGAGTGAAAGGCCCTCGGAGTTAGCTTCATCGCGGGAGATTCCAATGATTCTGAAAATCATTGATTCCTTCTTCGGAAGATTCCAATGATTCCAATGATCTGTTTTGGGTCTTAATTTTCGGAAAATCTTCGGAAAATCATTGATTCCAATGATCTTTTTTTTTCTTTTCTTTTTTTTTTTTGTATACAAGATCGAGGCTCGTGAAAGAGCGAACATTAATCACACAGAAAGACAAACAGACACACAAAACAAATAACATCGGGAGCGGTAGACAAGATGGGGAGAGAGGGGGAAGGACACAAACACAACATTTGAGAGCAGGGACCGAGAGACATGGAGACATCGAGAGAACTGTGGGAGGGAGAGGGCTTTGGGGGGGAGGCATGGGAAGGGGGGGGGGGGTGGGAGAGGTATAAAACATATGGACACTGCCAAGACTTCCAGGAAAGAAGTTGGAATTTCAAACAAGGTGGATCTGGGGTGAATTAGTGGGGGTAGAAAAGATCAAGGTTTTGGATGGGGGAAGATAAGAGATGGTGGTGAAACAGCTGTTTTGAAGACCTGGAGGGAGGAGTGTGATTGAAGTGAGTGTGGGAGTTTGTTCCAGAGGCGGGAGAAAAGAGGAATGAAAGAGTGAAGGTGAGCAGAGAGCCGAGATTTCGGCAGTTTAACCATCAGAGGGTGGCTGGCAGATCTTGTGCGACCTGTAGGAATATTTGGGGGACAGAGCACAGAGAGAGCTGGGGGAGCAAGGCCGGAGAGGAGTCGGTAGAAGACAGAAAGACCACCTACCTGCCTGCGGTGAGTGAGTGAAAGGCCCTCAGAGATAGCTTCATCGCGGGAGATTCCAATGATTCTGATTCCAATGTTTTGGGCCTTAATTTGCTTCACAGGATGGGATGACTACTCTATCCAAGTCCGAGTTCAATATTCCTTAACGGTGCATAGCAAGGCACCCTCAAGTCATAAATGTTCCCCTGGTTGAGGAGCAACTCCGGACGAGTTGCCCATTTTGTCGCAGGAGCTATTCTGTGGTACATAAATGGATATGGGACTGACTTGAGGATCCAAAGGGGAATAGTTTGGAATGGTTACTTCATAGTGCATGTTAGCATAAGTGTGATGTAATTAGTAAGGAAGTGTCGAATGAGGTGTTTAGAAACTAATTGTCTTCCTTCCCCCAGTTTTTGTACCGAAGCACCATCTTTCCCAGTTCCATATACTCTGCAACTTTCTTTGTGGAAATAAGCCTGGTACTGGCTTGGTGGTTAGGGTGCGGCTTGGGATCCTACGATCCTGGTGCTGGCTTAGTGGTTGGGGTGCAGCTTGGGATCCTAGGATCCTGGTACTGGCTTAGCGGTTAGGGTGCCGGCTTGGGATCCTAGGATCCTGGGTTCGAATCCCAGTCGATCGCTGAATTAACACCAGGGGGGTTGACTCAGCCTGTCATCCTTCTGAGGTCGGCAAATTGAGAACCAGTTCACTGGTAATTCCCTGTGTGTCACAATAGGCGACTAACAGGGTTGGCGGCAGGAAGGGCATCCGGTCATAAAACATCCGGTCAAAAAGGGAACATGCTATCCTAACAGTTATCAGTTATCCTAACAGGAACAGTTATCCTAACACAAAAAAGGCCAACCCCTGCTCTGCGGGGGAAAATGGTCTCCAAATGTGTTTTTTTTTTTTTTTTTTTTATTCTTTGTGGAAATCTGTTTGTTTGTTTTCCAGTTATCCTAACACAGCATGAGCAGAACTGTGAGAAAATATTGTGACACCATCAGATAAGGGCCTCCTCAATGGTAGCATGAGCAGAAAATCACTGGCCCCCTCCCCAGCCAATCAGCGTAGGTGTGTGATCCTGGCGTGACATCAGAAATAAGAAAGAGCGCGAGAGAGGATGCATGGGCGCGGGAATTGGAAGAAGCATGAGGCGACGATGGGCAGCACTGCCTAAGGAGTGGAGTATGGGGTCGTTTCCACAAGGCATAATAGAGGGATGATGGAATGGAGGCAAGTGTTCATCGTGTAATTGGCAAGTTTAATCAGGTGTGGGAGTCTGGAGGTCTCCATTCTCATTCTCCTTCCTCATTTGTTAATCATATTCCTGAGTGCTCATTCAGCTGTTCCTTCCAAATAAAATAACCTGTCGTTTGCCGCACAAGTGAGAAGAAGCACAATTTCACAACACTCACCCCTCAAAATTGACTGTATTGCGGCCTCCGAAGGAGTGTGCTTTATGATGCAATGTCCTGTCGGCGAAGGTCCATGAGGGCGGATTGCTGTTTGAATATACATCTCTTGGAGATTGAACCCATACAGGACGACAGAGAGGTAACGCCGAGCTATCCTCAACAAACGAATTCAAATAAATATTTAAACAAAGACGAGCAATAAATGTTAATAACGACGGCGACGTGTTCGGTTGTCCTTTTTATGTTCTCACCGGGGTGTTACATTCCTTGGAATTGCTTGGCGAGCTGTTTGACAAAATGGACGATGCTCGCCGGCTGCTAAAGAGGGATGTTTGTTTTGCCTCGTGTCTGCCTATAGCCAGCATGGGTGTGGCCTTTGCTTCTCTAGGGTGTGTGTTCTGCATTATAGCGGGTGTGTCTGGAGGTTGCAAGGTTGCGGCCGTAACACCAAGAGCTAATGATGCTTTTGGCTAATCACCCCCCTCATTCCCTTCTTTAAGCCGAATCGCATTCGTTGCTTCACCCTGGCAATTGCCATAATTTGAGAGAAGCCCAAAAAAAGAAAAGAAAAAAAAGAAGAATGTTTTATCTCCCTTTGGCAGCAGCGTTTGATGAGTAACGTGTCGACAGCCTGGGCAGTTTGGTTAGACGGGTTTGTGAACCGCTGCTCGGTATTTTTCATCTCTCGACCCGAGTCTGGAGTTTTGCACTCGTGCGATAGTCGGGATGTCATGAGCTGTGCATTTCGCACCGAGGCTCGACTTGCGACCAAATTCTGTAATTAGAAGGTCATGCCATGAGGCCTTTTCAATATACCAAAAGCCAATGCCTCGTCAATAAGGTCAGCCCACTGAGCTTGTATTGGATCAGGTTTGAATTGATTTTATTTCTATCTTTGTATACTGGGGGGATGTTTCATGTTTAATATAACCTCCTAAAACACTTTTTCTTGGGTTAAGGAAACCGACCTGTTTGACGCTGTGTTTTGCAAACAAGGTGTGCACGTCTTTTTTAAACTACAGCAACTTGCTTTTGACACATTGAAAACTAGAACGGCAAAACACACAAACACCCTCGGTAGGGCAAACACCCTCGGTAGGGCACACACCTCCCCCCCCGCCAGGTTGAACAGTTTATGTTTTGTATCCCACTGATAGGCCGGATCTGGATTCGGACCTGAACCAAAATCAAATCTGCTTGTTCTCGTCACCTAACCAACCCATCCACCAAGTTTATTCATGATACGTCCATAACTTTTTTAAATATCATGTTATATATCGCTTTTCGCCCGATTCCTCAATGGTGAAGAATCACTTAAAAATTAAATAACTCTCGCATCTGAATCCACATTCAGATCTTCACCAAAATTGAATCCATTAGTCCTTGTAACATTCCCAATCTGTCCACCAAGTTTCGTCCAAATCTGTCCATAACTTTCTGAGATGTCGTGCTATTTAGCGGTTTTATCCCTATCACTCAATGGTGAAGACTCCACTTGATTGCACTTGATTTTATAAATTAAATAAAACTTGTATTCGAATCCATATTCAGATCTTTACCAAAATCGAATCGATCAGTTCTTGTAACAAACCCAATCTGTCCACCAAGTTTCGTCCAAATCCGTCCATAACTTTTTGAGATATGTTGTTCACAAACAGACAAACAAACAAACAGAAACAGAGAGCAAACAAACAGACAAACAAACAGACAAACAAACAGACAAACAAACAAAAGGAAACAAACAGACAGACAGACAGACAAACAGACAAATAAACAGAAACAGACAAACAAACAGACAAATGAAAAATCTGTCAGAGACCGAGGACTTGCCGGAATGTACTTTTTTTATCGGCCATTTTAGATCAAAATGGCGGGAAATCTATACATGTATTTCCGCTAAGCAATGGAAGGTAACTGAGTAAGTGTATGCATATCTCTTGTCCTTTCAGTTATAGTGGTTTGAAATATATTTTCAATGAAAACTTGGCCCCCTGACCTTTGACCCCAAAAATAATTAAAACTAAGCATTTTTGACCATTTTATGCCACATGTTATTTTTCGGGAATTGAATAATGAACATTTTCGTGTTGGTTAAAAGGGAATCGGATAATGTTTGACAGAATTATTAGTAAAAAAAAAAAAAAAAAAATGACCTTGAGTTTGACCTTTCAAGGTCACTCAAGGTCAAAGGTAATGGTGCCAAAAGGAAATGCCGTATGTGACTTCCTATATGTCAGTAACAGTAAGTGTATGCATATCTCTTGTACTTTTAGAGTTATAGTGGTTTGTAATATATTTTAAATGAAAACTCGACCCCCCTGATTTCTCGTTTTGGGTGACCTTGAGCTTGAACTTGGGCCTAGAGAGTTAAAAATTGGGCACAGTCTATTCCAGGGCAAGGCAAATGTGTGTGTAAAGTTTGGCGATGCTATGTGCAACGATGTAGACGTAGTACTGCGCACAAACAGACATGCAGACAGATGAAAAATCGGTCAGAGACCGAGGACTTACCGGAATGTACCTTTTTATCGTCCATTTTGGATAAAGTTTTTCGGTTTTTCCAATATGGCGGCCGAACCACGTGACTGATGTCATCATTATCTTTTTTCTCCACCAGTTTATGCCGACATGGCGCTCAAGAAATTTCATCTTGATCGGATGAAGTTTTGTACCTGTCGAATTATGACGTCATAATGGAGGCACCTATGGCATCATCATTAACATATTTTATTCCCCATGGAGAGTTATTTACAATGAGCCATGTCTCAATTTTTTCTATTCAGCACTTTCGGAGATATGGAGGTGCAAAGTTTTTCTGTTTTTCAAAGATTGCGGCCGAACCACGTGACCGATGATGTCATCATTATTTTTTTTCTCCACCAGTTTATGCCGACATGGCGCTCAAGAAATTGCATCTTGATGGGATGAAGTTTTGTACTAGTCGAAGTATCGAATTATGACGTCATAATGGAGGCTCTGGGCCGAGAGAGTTAAAAATTGGGCAAAGTCTATTCCAGGGCAAGACAATATTGTTTGTAAAGTATGGTGATTCTATGTGCAACGATGTAGACGTAGTACTGCACACAAACAGACAGACAGAGACAGACAGACAGACCAACCAACCAACCAACATACTTGCCGGAATTTTTTCCGGTAAGTAACAAACAGACAGACAAGAAATCGGTCAGAGAACGAGGACTTGTCCGAATGTACTTTTACAGAGTTATTAGTGAAAAAATAAAATTTTTGACCTTGAGTTTGACCTCAAGGTCACTCAAGGTCAAAGGTCAGGGTGCCAAATGAAATGTCGTATGTGACTTCCTATATATCAGTAACAGTAAGTGTATGCATATCTCTTGTACTTTTAGAGTTATAGTGGTTTGAAATATATTTTAAATGAAAACTCGACCCCCCCTGATTTCACGTTTTGGGTGACCTTGAGCTTGACCTTGGGCCTAGAGAGTTAAATATTGGACACAGTCTATTCCAGGGCAAGGCAAATATGTGTGTAAAGTATGGCGATGCTATGTGCAACGATGTAGACGTAGTACTGCGGACAAGCAGACAGATGAAAAATCGGTCAGAGACCGAGGACTTGCCAGAATGTACTTTGACAGTTATTAGTAAAAAATAAATTTTTGACCTTGAGTTTGACCTTTCAAGGTCACTCAAGGTCAAAGGTGAGGGTGCTAAATGAAATGTCGTATGTGACTTCCTATATGTCAGTAACAGTAAGTGTATGCATACCTCTTGTACTTTTAGAGTTATAGTGGTTTGAAATATATTTTAAATGAAAACTCGACCCCCCTGATTTCACGCTTTGGGTGACCTTGAGCTTGACCTTGGGCCTCGAGAGTTAAAAATTGGGCACAGTCTATTCCAGGGCAAGGCAAATATGTGTGTAAAGTATGGCGATGCTATGTGCAACGATGTAGATGTAGTACTGCGGACAAACAGACAGACAAACCAACCAACCAACATACTTGTCGGAATCTATTCCGGCAAGTAACAAACAGACAAACAAATGGGTGAAAACATAACCTCCATCCACCTTCAGTAACGGAGGTAAATATTCATCACCACCGGGTTCTAATGTACAAGTATTTTGCCGAAAAGGATTTTTCCAATCCTCGCCGTTTTCCCCAACCTCTGATTGGGTGCACTCTCTCATGGATGTGTGCGTCTCATCTCTAAAACCGCTCCTCCCAACACCGATCTCTGGTCACCGATAAAGGTGGACAAGAGTGGGTCGTGCTGCTAACCTACTCACTGATGACTCCTTTCCTCACACCAAAGATGTATCATTCCTTTCCCGGGTGAAGGTGCCCAGCACACGCAGCCGCCAACACTGCGGTGGCGCTACTGTCGTTATACTGAAAGGTGGTTGTGGATGTGATTGTGTGAATGTAAATAGCATACACTTATTTAAGCATCTGCACATCCTTTCTCCATTATTTGAAGGATGCAATGTTATGTCCACACTGTTCTCTTTTTATTAATTCATTGCCTTGTTATTTGTTTCTTTCCTAAAATATAATGCGGCGATGTCAGGTCCCATCTGCATTCGTGCTAACAGGTTCCCAAGGATTAGCATTGACTTGTTCTCTCTCTCTTCCACGTTTGATTTCCGGTGATATGACTATTACGTGAATATTTCACAATGCCAAAGTCAAATTAAGTGAGATCACACTTTGTTTGACCAAACCATGTACTACAATTTTTGCTTAGAATATTGCAAACTGTGTTAAGTGAATTGGTTGACTTGTTGAGTCCAGATATTTTATGTCATAGGGTTTGAACCTGGTAGCCTGGTGTCGGCTTAGCGGTTAGGGTGCCGGCTTGGGATCCTAGGATCCTGGGTTCGAATCCCAGTCGATCGCTGAATTAACACCAGGGGGGTTGACTCAGCCTGTCATCCTTCCGAGGTCGGCAAATTGAGTACCAGTTCACTGGTAATTCCCTGTGTGTCGCAAGAGGTGACTAACAGGGTTGGCGGCAGGAAGGGCATCCGGCCATAAAACATTGCTTCAAAAAGGGGACCAAAGTGCCCGAAAAAGGCCAACCCCTGCTCTGCAGGGGAAAATGGCCTCTAAAGGTGGTTCTAAAGGGTTTGAACCTACATCAAAATGAAGACTTAATGGACAACTGTTAATCAGAGCTACACATCTGTAGTCACGAACGTCAAAATTGCTTGTTAGCCTAATTTCTCTCTACCTGTTTTGTAGATCTGGTGCCGCTTAGCCTGTCACATTACAAGATGAGTGGCACAAATTGGAACACAAAGCTATACGTGGACTCTGGCATCCATTCGGGTGCTGTCACAACAACGAACTCCATCAACGGGAAGCAGATGGAGGACGATGACTGGGGGCATTCTACGACAACGCACAACGTTGCTGGTTTGTCCAGCACATCTATTGATCGCGATCTTTGGCATCCGTCTCAAGCAGACACACCTTAAGCACCGATCCTATTGATTCGGAACATATTTGCACTTATTGACTTGGTATGATACCGGTAATTGCAAGCAGAAGGGGTTGGTTGACAAATGTAAAAAATAAAATTAAATAATTTGGGAAAAGGCCCCCTGTGGGGAGTGGTGGGGGAAGGAATAGCTTCAGACAGTCAATTAAAAATCTTGCTCATTATGAGTTAATGGATTGTTGGGAAAGGTTTTTGCATGAGTTTTTTTTTTCATGCTAGGCCCTGGCAAATCACCTCAAGAGATGCAGATTTCGAAAATTATTATTCAACACATTTATTACAGCAAGACAAAGCAAGGAAGATATTGGGGATAACAATTTAATGGAGGTGCACAATAACAATTTAACAATTTAAGGTGTGTGCGTGCACGTGGTTTTATGGGCTGGCTGGCTGCAGGATAGCCAAGAGGTATGTTTATGTACTCGTCTCTGAGATATCCAGCCCAGGTTAGATTTCTGACCCATCTATAGAAACTGCCATCTTGATGTTTCACGTCCAGGGCAATCCATCAATGTGTGCGCTGTCCCTTGGATGAACATTAAACTGGGCATTCCTTCTGCTCGCAGTTAAAGATCCCATGATGTCCTTCACAAAGACGAGAGGCGAGTTATTGCTGGCACCCTGAACAAATTCCAAATTCCTACACGGACTGCGGGTGGCATGCCATCTGGGCAGCTTGGAGGTTTCTTGACACCAGGTTACACCCTTTGCTATATTAAAGGGTGGTTCCTGTCTGGGCAGCAGCTTCTGCACAATAAACAAATTGACCAGGTATTTCACATTTTACATGTGAATAACCTTCTTCCACTACAAAGGGCAATAAATTATATATGTGCAATATACATAATATGCATATATCTGCACACAGAGCCTTTGAATATGTATTTGGGCTGTGCCACTGTTGGAATGACCTGATAGATGAGGGCATGAATTTGTCCAGGGTATGTGTGAACATTGACTGGCTTGTTTCTAGATCTTTACCATCCACACACAAATGATAGCCGACTCAGCAATGAGCTTCAAATTCCTTCTAAAGCGGGGTGTTCTCTTTGATGCAATGGCCTAGATGCAAAGCAGCAGTCAGTTCAGGAATGAAACCCAGAGGAGACAGCTCAAAGTCGAGGTACTGTACCTCAATGCTGTGTGCCGGCTCGCGTGATATTTAAATGCAGTGGACGTGCAAGCAACCCCCCCTCTGCCCCCCAATCCATCCCCGATCCCCAACCTCCACACACTGTGCTGCGGGGATTTGGGCAGAAGAAAATATCTCCTGAAAAGAGTAGCTTTTATTTCATTCCTATTCATGAATATAATCTGGTCATCTGGGAACATTGTAATTCAAGTAACCAACTCTCCTTAGGATTCAAAATAATTGCTCAACAGGGGAAGTTGATATATCCCTGAATTTATGAGATTATACAGGTTCTCCTCACCCTTTAATGAGCCATCATTGGTCTCCGCTTGATTGGTAGCCTCGTATCCTGGTTGCACAATGGTGATATCTCTTAAAGGTTTGCGATCTTGTGCAAAGTTGCCCCACAGCACAGACAATTTTGTCAGGGTATTTCAAATCGTTTTGAATCTCCCACCTGCCACCTGCCACCTCCAAAATTGGATGTTTTTTTTTCTTTGTACTCACCATGGTGTTCCACCCGACCTTTGGAGCCACAATTTCCAAAACACGAACTCTTGAGTTGAGCTTTGGGATTTGAGCTTTGAAGCTTTGAGCTTGAGCTCTTTTGAGCTTTGTCTTGTCAAAAAAAAGTCTTGAGCTTTGGTGTACCAGCCCACCACGACAGGTGTCCAGTTCGCACACATTGATGTATCGCCCTGAATGCGAAACACCGGGATGACAGTTTATAGCTGGGTCGGGATTACAACCTAGGCGAGACAGCTGATACTGAGTGCGCGTACCTCTAGGGTATCCTACCAGTACAGGTTTCCAGGTACTCAGAATAGAAGAATTCTGTGATGGTCTGGTGGAGAGATTAGTCAAAATAGGTTCCTTTCGCTTTGATCGACTAATTCTTGCTTGATTCACCGGCATTCTTCAAATTTTTCACACGGGGAAAATCAAAAAACCATTCAGAGCAGTTCCAGAATGATTAACCCATGAGCCCCGAAGTTGGCTATAATTGGGTGCCGTAACATTTCCAAAATTGCCACAACACAATTATTCTTGCTTTAATTTCAGTCCAAATGCGGCATATAATTTTTTTTTATACCTTTGCTTTCACGCTGCAATTTCTCAATTAAATTTGGGGATGAAAAGCATTAAACGCCCTTTGTTCTCTTCACCAAAGGACACTGACCTTTTATTGCGGAATGGCCTAATAGGTTTAAAGCATTTACACCTGCAATATTTTCATCAGGCATTTGTTATTCCCAACAAATGTTTTATGTGTGCGTGCTTGCATGTATTCCACATGGACTGGGATGCGGATTCTCAATCTTTTTCTTCTCAAGACTGTTAAGCGTGCATTCCCTCGCCCGTGTGTGCGTCCGCAGCAGACGTGGAGTACAGGATGACACGCACGCAAAAGATCCGTACTTCCATGTTTTCGGATACGGATGATGAGCTGCTGATGCCGTCAATGCAGTTTGAACCGGCCACCCAAAGTAACCTTCATTGTTTGCCGGGACCGTCACCCATGCTCAAGAACTCAATGGGCAATATCTTGGATTATCAAGACGATGTGGATCTCACGATACGTGCTATCCCGGAGTTTATCAAGTTGCTGGGAGATGAGAATCAGGTATGTACTGAATGTGATTCACTGATTAATCTTTCACATAGACATTGCTAAAGGTGTTTTGCTTGTTTTCATTCTTCACCAATGGAATCACAAATCCTGTCACACAGAATATGTTTCTTCCGCAGTCTCTATGCTTCTCTTCATGTTGAACTGGGCATCTAATGTCGACGGCTACACTGCCCAAAACATCATCCGAGTAAAAAATATTTTCTTAAAATAGGAAAAGTTTTCTTGAAACAAGAAAACCATAATATAAGTTTTCTTGCAGCTAGAAAAGCTTTCTCTTGCTTTTCCTGTTTCAAGAAAACTTTTTTTTTGGTAAAGTATTTTCTTACCAATGTACTTCCCAGGATTTTTGCCAATCTGTGGGTTTCCTTTCCTGGCATTTACCTCAAAATTGCTCAATTGTAAATTTGAATAATTGTACATTTGTTTATCTTCCTGCAAATGATATATGAATATCAAAGAAAAGGCCATTTGGAGCAGAGGGAGGTGGGGCGGGGGTTGGGGGGGGGGGTGGTTTATATTTAATCTCAATTAAAAAATCAAACTTTTCTTTGTTAAAATCGAGAACGAGCTGATTCTTTTTCCAGTTTTACTCGATTCCCACTGCTGTGTGATTTCCATTAAATACAAGGGATTAAAATAGGGGAGCTATTGTGAATCTAGAGTTTATCTTCAAAAAGGCAAGCAACCTTATTAATTTATTTATTTCTCATTTCACTTAATGATGTGGTGACACACACAGGTGGTGTAAGTTTGATGTGTTGGTGCTAAGTGTCTGCATTCCTCCAGGACCTGATGTCTGGCTCTGCCATGGTGCCATTTGTACATCGGCAACTGTTCACATCTGAAATGGCCAATTTGCAGCTTGGCTAATGCGGCCTTGCAGTCCAGAGAGGAGTTAGAGGCAGGCATGGAACTTGGATTAGGGAAGGAAACAAATGAAAATTAGGGAAGGAGTGTGGGGTAGAGGACCCAAATGTGTTCCAATCACACTCGGAATACAATAATCACATTTATGTATTGGAAGGAACAATCAAGCATGGCTTTATGTCAATACAGAGGAGTTCATATGTTGAGGACCTCAACATGTGAGGTCCACAAAGTTCTCATCTCAGCTAATCATGCTTATCTGTGGATAATGCAACTCATTTATGATGGTCCTCTAAATCATACAACCATAATAGCGAGAAATGAATTGAGCATGACTGGTTTAAATGATGAGCTGAAAATAAATAAATAAAGGCAAATCACAAAGTTTGTGAAGGAATAATTAAGTGCTACAATAAATAAAGGCAAATCACAAAGTTTGTGTAGGAATAATGAAGTGCTGCAATAAATAAAGGCAAATCACAAAGTTTGTGTAGGAATAATGAAGTGCTACAATAAATACAGGCAAATCACAAAGTTTGTGTAGGAATAATGAAGTGCTACAATAAATAAAGGCAAATCACAAAGTTTGTGTAGGAATAATGAAGTGCTACAATAAATAAAGGCAAATCACAAAGTTTGTGTCGGAATAATGAAGTGCTACAATAAATACAGGCAAATCACAAAGTTTGTGTCGGAATAATGAAGTGCCACAATAAATACAGGCAAATCACAAAGTTTGTGTAGGAATAATGAAGTGCTACAATAAATAAAGGCAAATCACAAAGTTTGTGTAGGAATAATGAAGTGCTACAATAAATAAAGGCAAATCACAAAGTTTGTGTCGGAATAATGAAGTGCTACAATAAATAAAGGCAAATCACAAAGTTTGTGTAGGAATAATGAAGTGCTGCAATAAATACAGGCAAATCACAAAGTTTGTGTAGGACTAATGAAGTGCTACAATAAATAAAGGCAAACCACAAAGTTTGTGTAGGAATAATGAAGTGCTGCAATAAATAAAGGCAAATCACAAAGTTTGTGTAGGACTAATGAAGTGCTACAATAAATACAGGCAAATCACAAAGTTTGTGTCGGACTAATGAAGTGTTACAATAAATAAAGGCAAATCACAAAGTGTGTGTCGGACTAATGAAGTGCTACAATAAATAAAGGCAAATCACAAAGTTTGTGTCGGACTAATGAAGTGCTACAATAAATACAGGCAAATCACAAAGTTTGTGCAGGAATAATGAAGTGCTACAATAAATAAAGGCAAATCACAAAGTTTGTGTCGGAATAATGAAGTGCTACAATAAATAAAGGCAAATCACAAAGTTTGTGTAGGAATAATGAAGTGCTACAATAAATACAGGCAAATCACAAAGTTTGTGTAGGAATAATGAAGTGTTACAATAAATACAGGCAAATCACAAAGTTTGTGTCGGAATAATGAAGTGTTACAATAAATACAGGCAAATCACAAAGTTTGTGTAGGAATAATGAAGTGCTCCAATAAATACAGGCAAATCACAAAGTTTGTGTCGGAATAATGAAGTGCGACAATAAATAAAGGCAAATCACAAAGTTTGTGCAGGAATAATGAAGTGCGACAATAAATAAAGGCAAATCACAAAGTTTGTGTCGGAATAATGAGGTGCTACAATAAATAAAGGCAAATCACAAAGTTTGTGTAGGAATAATGAAGTGCTGCAATAAATACAGGCAAATCACAAAGTTTGTGTAGGACTAATGAAGTGCTACAATAAATACAGGCAAATCACAAAGTTTGTGTAGGAATAATGAAGTGCTACAATAAATACAGGCAAATCACAAAGTTTGTGTCGGAATAATGAAGTGCTACAATAAATACAGGCAAATCACAAAGTTTGTGTCGGAATAATGAAGTGTTACAATAAATACAGGCAAATCACAAAGTTTGTGTAGGAATAATGAAGTGCTCCAATAAATACAGGCAAATCACAAAGTTTGTGTCGGAATAATGAAGTGCGACAATAAATAAAGGCAAATCACAAAGTTTGTGCAGGAATAATGAAGTGCTACAATAAATAAAGGCAAATCACAAAGTGTGTGTAGGACTAATGAAGTGCGACAATAAATACAGGCAAATCACAAAGTGTGTGTAGGAATAATGAAGTGCGACAATAAATACAGGCAAATCACAAAGTGTGTGTAGGAATAATGAAGTGCTACAATAAATAAAGGCAAATCACAAAGTTTGTGTCGGAATAATGAAGTGCTACAATAAATAAAGGCAAATCACAAAGTGTGTGTAGGACTAATGAAGTGCGACAATAAATACAGGCAAATCACAAAGTGTGTGTAGGAATAATGAAGTGCTACAATAAATACAGGCAAATCACAAAGTTTGTCGAGGAATAATGAAGTGGTACAATAAATAAAGGCAAATCACAAAGTTTGTGGAGGAATAATGAAGTGCTACAATAAATAAAGGCAAATCACAAAGTGTGTGTAGGACTAATGAAGTGCTACAATAAATACAGGCAAATCACAAAGTGTGTGTAGGAATAATGAAGTGCTCCAATAAATACAGGCAAATCACAAAGTTTGTCTAGGAATAATGAAGTGCTACAATAAATACAGGCAAATCACAAAGTTTGTGTAGGAATAATGAAGTGCTACAATAAATAAAGGCAAATCACAAAGTTTGTGTCGGAATAATGAAGTGCTACAATAAATAAAGGCAAATCACAAAGTTTGTCTTGGACTGATGAAGTGCTACAATAAATAAAGGCAAATCACAAAGTTTGTGTAGGAATAATGAAGTGCTCCAATAAATAAAGGCAAATCACAAAGTTTGTGTCGGAATAATGAACTGTTACCATAAATAAAGGCAAATCACAAAGTTTGTGTAGGACTAATGAAGTGCTCCAATAAATACAGGCAAATCACAAAGTTTGTGTCGGAATAATGAAGTGCTACAATAAATAAAGGCAAATCACAAAGTTTGTGTCGGACTAATGAAGTGCGACAATAAATAAACGCAAATCACAAAGTGTGTGTAGGACTAATGAAGTGCTACAATAAATACAGGCAAATCACAAAGTGTGTGTAGGAATAATGAAGTGCTACAATAAATACAGGCAAATCACAAAGTTTGTGTAGGAATAATGAAGTGCTGCAATAAATAAAGGCAAATCACAAAGTTTGTGTAGGACTAATGAAGTGCTACAATAAATACAGGCAAATCACAAAGTTTGTGTCGGACTAATGAAGTGCTACAATAAATAAAGGCAAATCACAAAGTGTGTGTCGGACTAATGAAGTGCTACAATAAATAAAGGCAAATCACAAAGTTTGTGTCGGACTAATGAAGTGCTACAATAAATACAGGCAAATCACAAAGTTTGTCTAGGAATAATGAAGTGCTACAATAAATACAGGCAAATCACAAAGTTTGTGTAGGAATAATGAAGTGCTGCAATAAATAAAGGCAAATCACAAAGTTTGTGTAGGACTAATGAAGTGCTACAATAAATACAGGCAAATCACAAAGTTTGTGTCGGACTAATGAAGTGCTACAATAAATAAAGGCAAATCACAAAGTGTGTGTCGGACTAATGAAGTGCTACAATAAATAAAGGCAAATCACAAAGTTTGTGTCGGACTAATGAAGTGCTACAATAAATACAGGCAAATCACAAAATTTGTGTAGGAATAATGAAGTGCTTCAATAAATAAAGGCAAATCACAAAGTTTGTGTAGGAATAATGAAGTGCTCCAATAAATACAGGCAAATCATAAAGTTTGTGTCGGAATAATGAAGTGCTACAATAAATAAAGGCAAATCACAAAGTTTGTGCAGGACTAATGAAGTGCTACAATAAATAAAGGCAAATCACAAAGTTTGTGTTGGAATAATGAAGTGCTCCAATAAATAAAGGCAAATCAAAAAGTTTGTGTAGGAATAATGAAGTGCTGCAATAAATACAGGCAAATCACAAAGTTTGTGTAGGAATAATGAAGTGCTGCAATAAATACAGGCAAATCACAAAGTTTGTGTAGGAATAATGAAGTGCTGCAATAAATACAGGCAAATCACAAAGTTTGTGTCGGAATAATGAAGTGCTTCAATAAATAAAGGCAAATCACAAAGTTTGTGTAGGACTAATGAAGTGCTACAATAAATAAAGGCAAATCACAAAGTTTGTGTAGGACTAATGAAGTGCTACAATAAATAAAGGCAAATCACAAAGTTTGTGTCGGAATAATGAAGTGCTACAATAAATAAAGACAAATCACAAAGTTTGTGTCGGAATAATGAAGTGCTACAATAAATACAGGAAAATCACAAAGTTTGTGTAGGAATAATGAAGTGCTACAATAAATAAAGGCAAATCACAAAGTTTGTGTAGGACTAATGAAGTGCAACAATAAATAAAGGCAAATCACAAAGTTTGTGTCAGAATAATGAAGTGCTACAATAAATACAGGCAAATCACAAAGTTTGTGTCGGAATAATGAAGTGCTCCAATAAATAAAGGCAAATCACAAAGTGTGTGTAGGACTAATGAAGTGCTGCAATAAATAAAGGCAAATCACAAAGTTTGTGTAGGACTAATGAAGTGCTACAATAAATACAGGCAAATCACAAAGTTTGTGTTGGAATAATGAAGTGCTACAATAAATACAGGCAACTCACAAAGTTTGTGTAGGAATAATGAAGTGCTACAATAAATAAAGGCAAATCTCAAAGTTTGTCTCGGACTAATGAAGTGCTACAATAAATAAAGGCAAATCACAAAGTTTGTGTAGGAATAATGAAGTGCTACAATAAATAAAGGCAAATCACAAAGTTTGTGGAGGAATAATGAAGTGCTACAATAAATACAGGCAAATCACAAAGTTTGTGTAGGAATAATGAAGTGCTAAAATAAATACAGGCAAATCACAAAGTTTGTGTAGGAATAATGAAGTGCTACAATAAATAAAGGCAAATCACAAAGTGTGTGTAGGACTAATGAAGTGCTACAATAAATAAAGGCAAATCACAAAGTTTGTGTCGGAATAATGAAGTGCTACAATAAATAAAGGCAAATCACAAAGTTTGTGTAGGAATAATGAAGTGCTTCAATAAATAAAGGCAAATCACAAAGTTTGTGTGGGAATAATGAAGTGTTACAATAAATAAAGGCAAATCACAAAGTTTGTGTTGGACTAATGAAGTGCTACAATAAATACAGGCAAATCATAAAGTTTGTGTAGGAATAATGAAGTGATACAATAAATAAAGGCAAATCACAAAGTTTGTGTCGGAATAATGAAGTGCTACAATAAATAAAGGCAAATCACAACGTTTGTGTCGGAATAATGAAGTGCGACAATAAATAAAGGCAAATCACAAAGTTTGTGTCGGAATAATGAAGTGCTACAATCGCCCTCGAACAGAAGTCCCGATGAAGTATACATGGTGTCCCAGGAACCCCTCCACACGCTTAAGAGTAATTAACACAAAATGTAACTAGAACGCCACTCAGTAGAGCGCATACTCCCGCCATGGGTTTAGTTGGAATAATACGTTTTGTTTAACATCCCCTCTCCCCAAAACAATAAATGAAAAAGAAAGTAGGCCCTAACTGTCAGAGAATTTATTTTGATATATCTCGGAATTAGAGGAGAAAAACATCATTTAAGAATAAGAATAAAAGCTTTAATGCAGTAAAACAGAAAAAATCTTTCCTAAAAAAATTTCCTAAAAAAATTCCTGCATCTGGAATAATATCCTGAGCTTCACCAAAAACAAATCAATTCTTCCTTATCCCAAGGGCAATCATCCCACCAACTTTCATCCAAATCCGTACAGAACTTTTCCAGATATCTTGTTCACAAACACAGGAACACACGGACATACGAACACACACACACACACACACACACACACACACACACACACACACACACACGGACAGACACGATCGAATGCGTTACTCCCTTGCAGGAGTAATAAACCTCAAAATCGCAGAGCCAGAACCAGAATTATTTATTTGGTCTGGGAAGCCCATGAGAGGTTTCTTCTTCTTCAGCCTCTCACAACCCTAGGTAGTGTAGCAGCATAGCAAACCTGTTGTGCATTTTGTGATACAAGCACCAAATTTGGCACAAATGTACATTAATATGTTGCGAACATTTTCAGATATTGGGCCACTTGAAATTCCGTAATTTTTTTTTTCAAATTTTTTCAAATTTCGTAATTTCAAATTTTTCGGGTGACACCGTCACAATTTCGGTCTTCGAGGCCGGCCGATATAGTGGGGCGGCTTAGCCCAAATATTCAAAAGAATTGTGCATTTTGTGATACAAGCACCAAATTTGGCACAAATGTACATTAATATGTTGCGAACATTGTGTGGTCAGCAATGAAGACGAGAGTCTGAATTACATGTATGCAAAAGACCTTGTGAACCAGTGAAGCAAATACACGGGTAAGCATGAATTAAATCTAGGGCATGATATAATTTCCATGATGGTTACCTCTACACTCAATGGTGGAAGGAGGTAATGTTTTGATCCCAGCTTGTCTGTATGTCTGTTTGTCTGTTAGTCCACAAAATTCCAGACAAAGCTTGTAGTAGTGGTAGTTGTAGTGGTAGTGGTGATAACAGAAATTGTTATATAGAACTGAACTTATATTATTATTATATGCAGAAAATAACTTCATTTCTATATGCCCTGCAGTGGACAGGTTAATTGGTTTATGCACTGAAGGGGTCACCCTGGTGTGCACTGCTGTGTTCTGCCTCACTGAGTTGTTCAGGTATGATGTACTCAGCACAAGCTTCCGGTCGGCCCGGAGGTGGGGGTGCGGGGCCTGTCACGGAACGTCAAAACAAACGGCCTGCCGGGGCCGCCCAAAAGTCGGGCGTGAGGGGCGCGTCCACTAATGGAACGCCTCTCGCTTCCCAGATCGAGGGCCACGTGGTCAGGAGAACCTCGTCCCTTCCGGTCACACTTTGCCTATCGGCCGGCCTCGAAGACCGAAATTGTGACGGTGTCACCCGAAAAATTTGAAATTACGAAATTTGAAAAAATTTGAAAAAAAAAATTACGGAATTTCAAGTGGCCCAATATCTGAAAATGTTCGCAACATATTAATGTACGTTTGTGCCAAATTTGGTGCTTGTATCACAAAATGCACAATTCTTTTGAATATTTGGGCTAAGCCGCCCCACTAAGGTGAACATGCGATCTTTTTTTTAAAAAGTTGGAATTTTGCCAAATCTGTTTTATTCGTTTGTTAATATACCTCAGCCATTGACAAATCTGGAACTAAGTCTTTATAAGTTCATCAAATACTGACACCACGAATGACATTCGCTGAGCTAAATGTTGATATCTCTTCTGAGGTTAAAAAAAAAAACCAAAAAAAAAACCCGTTTTAAAGCATTATACGTGTCAAACGATACATTTTATTAAACGGGGAAACCCAATACACACTTCGGTGGTTTTAAAATGACAGAATATGTCTTTATTAGAAGAAAAAAAAAATTGAACATTGAAGACGACGCTGCTAAAAAAAAATACACCGCTCTAATGCATAACCACGAGTTTAAACTACATTTACAATAAATATGAAAACTATCTTCATATCACAATGTTAAATATAGGATATATAGAAGACAATGTTTAAAAAAATGAGCCCTATCTTCCAATGGTAAAAAAAAACCTTCAAAAAATTCCTGGATCGGGAATAATATCCTGAGCTTCACCAAAAACTAATCAATTCTTCCTTATCCCAAGGGCAATCATCCCACCAACTTTCATCCAAATCCGTTCAGAACTTTTCCAGATATCTTGTTCACAAACACATGAACACACACATACACACACGGACACGAGTGAATGCATTACTCCCGCCACAATATTGATGCACAAAGGTTCCCTTCTTAGTAAATGTTACACCACAGAAATGTGATGTTTCATTGTGGCATCCATCCAAAGCGATGCAAGTGCTGCATAAGTGCACAGCTCACGTTGACATGGAAAATCAAGCAATTCTCGTCCGAGATTGACCTGGCGGCTTCCCGTGGACATTACTTCCATGTTGGAGAAACGTTTCCCCATGCACCAGTCGTTTTGCAGTCTGGCAGTTCCTGGTTGGAATTTCTGTTGAAATAGCCGAGCATTTTCCCACGTTCTAGAATATGCAAGCAGACAGGACACCAAGCTCAACAACCCATCCGACCTACGTTCAGGACACTTATTGATGCAATCCTCAGTTTGAGAAGCTCTGGTGGTGACAGTTTATAGTTAGGCCTCGACTCGGACCCAGCTCAAAGATAGCTCCAACCTATCTTGTTAGCCCCTCGCAGATGGTACCTTGAAAGCCATATTTACAATTGTTCGTTTTGAAACCTGTTGGTAGGTTTTGTCACTAATGCATGTAATCACTACTTTTGAGACTGATCATTATATACAGTACCTAAAGTTCTTTCGAACCACTCATTCACTGACTCACTGACTTAAATGTTCATTACTTCCTAGGTGGCCTAGAAAGTTGCAATTTTGCATACTGATGTAACTCGAAGCCAAGATTCCATAAATAAATCACAAAATTGTCTGGTAAATGCCCATTAATTGAAATATCCGTAAACACGTTGGCCAGTGCAGCCTCTCTCTGCTTGGGCTGTTCCTAGCAGAGCAGTTAAGAGGAAGCATCGTTCATTTTTTCAGGAAACCACCAAATTTGGCACAGATGTAGTATTAGTCCGTGGGCTGAGTAGGGTTTACATGCACCCCCCCCCCCCCCACAACTTAACTTCCCGGGTATGTCCATGTACCCCCCACCCTAGGGGTTAGGAAAAACCATGTTAACAGGAAAAAAACTCATTCCCAAGGTACCTCCCACGCATATTTTGATGTTACCCCCCCTGTGTCCGTGATTTCCGAAAATTAGGGGTAGGCGAAATTCAAATGGCCATAACTTTTTACCTAGTCATCCTATGGTTGCATATGACCGCTCAAAATGTTTGTCCTGGGACACTCTTTACAATGATATGTGTTATATGCAAATGAGGTCACTAATGAGGTCACCAGAGGTCAAACTATGAGGGAATGAGTTTTTTTCTGTTAACATGGTTTTTCCTAAACCCTAAGGTGGGGGGTACATGGACATACCCGGGAAGTTAAGTTGTGGGGGGGGGGGGGGGGGGTGCATGTAAACCCTACTCAGCCCACGGACTATATGGACCTATACAATTGTTTTCCTGAGGGGCGCCCAAAAATTCAGAACCCCTGGTGGCCGCCATATTGAATTTCAACATGACCGCCCTCTGTGACCTATTTCCCTCAATAACTTCTATACTATGAGTGGTCTTGGTCTTGTATTGTGGTCTTGGCAATAGCACACTACTTTACCTACCAGTCACATGGTGTGGAGGAACTCTGGATTGCCATTGGCACTGGTAAAAGCTACCGCTACCTTGCCATCCATAAAATTGCCACCGGCCTTGGCCGCAGGAAGTCCGAGTCTTTGCCATTATTTCATGCCTTCACTGGCTGCGATAGTGTCATTTTTTGCCCAAATTGGGAAAAAGACAGCCTGGCAGGCTTGGGAGGCATACCCCAGCATCACGCAGACCTTTCATGCTCTTGCTTATAGGCCATCTGTGGACGCTATTACTATGGAACTACAGAGCATAGAAAGATATGTTGCCATCTTCTATGACCGGACTACCGAGATAAAGACAGTGAATGACATGCGCCGACACTTGTTCATGAAGAAGGCAAGAACAATTGATCACATTTCCCCAACAGCAGACGCCTTCGAACAACACCTAAAACATGCATGTTTTCAGGCTGGACATGTATGGAGTCAGGCACTTGTGCCCTACCCAGAACTTCCATCACCAGCTGATTGTGGCTGGATGAAAACAGGGACTTCTTGGACACCAATTTGGACCACAATACCACTGATACAGGAGGCATGTGATACAGGACTGATACAGAAGCTGCCATTGTAAGTCGGCCTGTAAAGGCAACTGTAAATGCTCCAGGGCAAATCTGCCCTGCACATCACTGTGTGACTGCGATGGACAGTGCTTGTCGTACTACGCGTCTGTGCGAGAGCCTCCACCTTTCAAGTGCCCTCAATATTTTAAGTTAAAACTGCAACTGTGTGTAACTTTGATTAATTAATACCATTCCATTGTTATCAGAGACAAATAAAACAATGTGTATCACTTGGAATTGAAATTTTACCTAAAATACTATGAGATTCAAGGAAAATGGAAACACCATGGTGGCCATCTTGAAATTAAAGATGATGGATGCCAATCTTTATGCAATTGATCCCATTGGATTCAGAGACCATGAAAACATGGGGTAAGACACTGGAACTGTGGTGTTATCGCTCATAGTATAGAAGTTATTGAGGGAAATAGGTCACAGAGGGCGGTCATGTTGAAATTCAATATGGCGGCCACCAGGGGTTCTGAATTTTTGGGCGCCCCTCAGGAAAACAATTGTATAGGTCCATACTACATCTGTGCCAAATTTGGTGCTTTCCTGAAAAAATGAACGATACGCCCTATTGTGCGGTCCTAACTGCCTAAGTATCCGGTGCATCATTATCTTAGCCAGGAGAGGGGCGGAGCTTGGATTGCACATAGATAAATAGCTCGTACTGCTCACTCATTCTACATTTAATTGATTTATTTATCTGCTTGCAGAATGCAAGAACAATCCACTCGTAATAAAAGAAAATGTAATGAACGTGCGGATATGATTGTATTGTGTGTCACATGCTCACCATGCATGCCATTTATAGTCTTGGCAAACAAAAGGAAAATCCAGGATGGAATAAACAGAACATTGATTCAAATGTGCTAACTGACGTGGGAAGCAAAGACCAGGTGATGTTTCAGGCGTTAAGGTTTTGCCAGAGCAAAAGAGCTGTGTTGCTACCTGTCATTATTGTACCTGTCTGCTGATGCAGATCGACAAAGCTTTCACAATAGAGACTAGTTTTCCATTCTAAAAGCACAAGAAGTGGTAATTTCACAAAAATGGAGGGGGGTGGGGTATTTGTCTGTATTGCAGGAAAAGGAGGAAGTATATCCTCCTCTTCCCCAACCGTTGATAAGTGCCTGTTTAGAAGGCTTTACTATATAGTGGCTATTTTAGATGCACTTAATCTACCATATAAAACACTGTGTGTGTGTGTGTGTGTGTGTGTGTGTGTGTGTGTGTGTGTGTGTGTGTGTGTGTGTGTGTGTGTGTGTGTGTGTGTGTGTGTGTGTGTGTGTGTGTGTGTGTGTGTGTGTGTGTGTCTGTCCTAAGGGTTTAAGGGGCAATCTTTGAACACGACTGTGTCCACCTGTTAAAAGACCTAAAAGACTGAGGACCTAAATGACCCCAAGGACCCAGAAGACCCAATGGGCTGCAAACACCCTAAATACCCAAATACCCTGTAGACTGTTAAAGACACAAAAGACCATGAAGACCCCAATGACCCAGAAGACATCAAGGACTCCAAAGACCCAAAATACCCTGAAGAACCAAAAGACCCAAATGACTAAAAAGACCCTGAAGAACCAATGGTTTTTAAGAACCCAGAAGAACAAAATCCCCAAAAGACCCCAAGTCCCCCAAAAGACCCAAAGGATCGAAAAGACCCCACGGAGACAGAAGACTCCCAAGGACTCTGAAGATCCAAAATACCCCCAAGACCCAAAATACCCTGAAGACCTCAAGGACTCTGAAGACCCAAAATACCGTCAAGACCCAAAATACCCTCAAGACCAAATGACTGAAAAGACCCTGAAAAACCAATGGACCCCAAAGACCCAAAAGACCCTGAAGACCCAAAAGAGCCCGAGGATCCAAAAGACCCTGAGTATCCAAAAGACCTAAATGACCTAGAGGACCCAAAATACCCCGAAGACCCTTAAAGATCCGAAAGACCCCAAAGACCCAAACAATCCAAAAGACTAAAAAGACTCTGAGGACCTCAAAGACCCAAATTATCCCTAAGACCCAAAATAACCCAACGACCTTTAAATACCCTAAAGATCCAGACCGAAGACCCAAAATACCCCAAAGACCCAAAATACCCCAAAAAAACCTGAAGACCCAATGGACCCCAAACACCAAAAATACCCCGAAGATCCAAAAGACCTTGAAAACCCAAAATACCCTTAAAGACCCCAAAGTCCCTGAAGATCCAAATGACTGAAAAGATCATGAAGACCCAATGGACCCCTAAGATCCAAAAGACCCAAACAACCCAGAGGACCCAGAGGACCCACCGACCCAGAGGACCCACCGACCCAGAGGACCCAGAGGACCCACCGACCCAGAGGACCCACCAACCCAGAGGACCCAAACGACCTAGAGGACCCAAAAGAACCCTAAGGACTCTGAAGACCCAAAATACCCTGAAGACCCAATATACCCCAAAGATCCAAAAGACTGAAAAGACCATGAAGACCCAAAATATCCCAAAGAAAGACTAAAAATATACCAAATAAATACCCAAAAGACCCCGAAGACCCAAAGGAGCCTGAAAACCCAAAATACCCTGAGGATACAAAAAACTTGGAGGACCCGAAAGACTCCAAGGACCCAGTTAACGCCCAAAATACCCCTGAAGACCCAAAATACCCCAAATACCATGAAGACTGAAAAGACCCAAAATATCCCAAAGGCTCTTAAAGACCGAAAAGATCGAAAATACCCTGAAGACCGAAAAGACCCAAAGGACCCAAAGACTGAAAAGACCCCAAAGACCCAAAAGATCCCGGTTACTGAAAGGATCGAAAATACCCAGAATACCCCAAGACCCAAAATATCCCAAAGACCCCGAAGACCCCAAAACACACTGAAGACCGAAAATATTGAAAAGACCCAGAAGACCGAAAAGACCCAAAGGCTCAAAATACCCCAAAGACCCTTAAAGATCCGAAAGACCCCAAATACCCAAACAATCCAAATGACTGAAAAGACCCCAAAGACTCTGAGGACCCCAAGGACCCAAATTATCCCAAAGACCCAAAATAACCCAAAGACCCTTAAATACCCCAAAGATCCAGATCGAGGACCCAAAATACTCCAATGACTCAAAAGACCTAGAGGACCCAGAATGCTCAAATGACCCAAAAGATGCTGATGAACCAGAAGACCCAAAAGACACAAAGGATGCTGAAGATCCAAAAGACCCAGAGGACACAAAAGACCCCAAGGACACAAAAGACCACATGGACACAAAATTCCCCAAGGTCTCCGAAGACCCAAAAGAAGAGCAATTATACTTCTTACATTGGAATTGCAGTTGGTGGCTTGCAAACTGAGCCACATGGTCGGTGTACAGAAGCGGTATTTTTAGCCGCGTCGCAGACGCTGCTCATAGAGTGCCCTCTGCTGTTGTTGTTGTTCTTCTTCTTGTTCTTCTTCTTCTTGTTGTTCTTGCAGAGAAGACAAAACCTCAAAGCTCCACCCATTCTGGGAACCATAGCTCCACCCATTGTGGGAGAGGCTTCATATAAACAAATATCCACCATTTTATTAACTCGCATAGCTTTGAGGCCTGTTTTGTAGGCCCGTGGTGTCTTGCTCTCTCACACAGTTTTCTTTCAAATCAAATTCGATATATCATTTCATTTTTCACAGTCGCTAACATAGTTTTAGACTCGGTTGAAAAAAAACGTGAAGAAAATCCGATGAAAGTTGCCCTTTATAGAACGAAATGAATTCTCAAAGGCCTGTAACTTCAAGTCCATTGAGATATATATTTTTTAAATCGCGGCATGGTCAGTCATACACCGCCCGAAATAACAAATGGGAAAATGCCGAGATATATTAAAAATTCGTCCATTTGATGACAATCGTCACGATGAAATATTTCATTTATACGTCGTCACAATAATGTGGAGAGAGGAGCATAGCTTCGTTCACGTGTCGCCACACACGAGAAATTGCCGAGATATATTTTTTTACAATCACGGCATGGTCAGTCATACACCGCCTGAAATAACAGATGGGAAAATGCCGAGATATATTAAAAATTCGTCCATTTGATGACAATCGTCACGATGAAATATTTAATTTATACATCGTCACAATAATGTGGAGAGAGGAGCATAGCTTCGTTCACGTGTCGCCACACACGGGAAATTGCCGAGATATATATATTTTTTAAATCGCGGCATGGTCAGTCATACACCGCCTGAAATAACAGACAGGAAAATGCCGAGATATATTAAAAATTCGTCGCCACACACGGGAAATTGCCGAGATATATTTTCACTTTGCACAAAAATAACATCAAGTAATCGAATCAATAGGAATGTCCTGTGCCTATAACATCGACGTTATAGGCACAGCTGCATCTAGGCATTGTGTAACATCGACGCGGCTTTTGTTTTAATTAAAACTTTTTGTACTTGTTTGAATCACAATAAATACAAGGTTAAATTACAAGGTTAAAATACACAATAAATACAAGGGAGGTTAAATTTGCTGCACGTGATGTGCAATGTGCGCAGAGTAAAACGAGTGTTTGTTTACGTCTGTAGGATGTCTAACAGATAAAGATGATATAAGAACTGCAGACATTAGGCTCAGACTTTGGCATGTCATGAGGCTGTCCCATCAAAAACTGTTCCAACCCGTCATTTTTGACGGGCTTCATACGAGGAAAATTAGCAGCATTCTATTTTCCTTACGAATGTTAAAATCACAAAAAACTGTCGTTAAAATTTGAAAATTAATAGATTGTTTTCTCAATCTCACCCTCTGTACAATCTATTGAGATGTCTCAATGTCAATAAGCTTCTCCATAATCTCAATAAGCAATCTCAATAAAAGCTTCTGGGAGCAATGGTGATGGAGTACTTATGGAATGCCCTTGTAGCACCATGAACCTTAGATCAATGAAAAAGTTATATACGGTATATATTTTGAGTGAGTGGAAGAGAAGAGGCAACGGCACTAACGAGGCTTTTAGCTTTCGCTGGTGTTTGCCTTGGAGGGGTTTGTGCCCTTCCGTGGTGTGGATCCCGCTTTAATATCTAGTGCCGAGTATGTGGTTCCCAGAGCTCTAGTGTGCCGAGTTCTAGTGCCGAGTAATATCTAGTGCCGAGTTCCCAGAGCTAATTCCCAGAGCTGAAGAGGCCAAGTCCTCCAGGGAATGAGTCCTGTGTGCTCTTTGCTTGTGGCTATAAAAAAAAAAAAAAAAAAAAATATATATATATATATATATATATATATATATATATATATATATATATATATATATATATATATATATATATATATATATACACATACATACATACACATACATATATATATATATATATATATATATATATATATATATATATATACATATATATATATATATATATTTATATATTTATATATTTATATATATATATATATATATATATATATATATATATATATATATATATATATATATATATATATATATGTATATATATATATATATATATATATATATATATATATATATATATATATATATATATATATATTCACATGAAAAAGTAAGTACACCCCATATAAAGTTTTGACTTTTTCAACATATTTCAACATACATTTGATCTTCATTTCAACAATATTGATAGATAAAGGTGATATAATATAACAAATATCATGAAACATTTACATTTTGCAGTCCATTGTATAATTTAAATAAACATAAATGCAAATTTTGAATGTGGAAAAAGTAAGTACACCCTTGGCTCTAATAGGTGGTATTGCCCCCTTTGGTTGAAACAACCTCAAGTAGGCGTTTCTTAGAACTGTCTACCAGTCTCTGACATCGACTGGGAGAAATTTTTGCCCACTCCTCCATGCAGAATTCTTTCAGATGTGCGATGTTTGAGGGGTTTCTTGCATGCACAGCTCGTTTCAAATCCCCCCACAACATCTCGATGGGATATAGATCCGGGCTTTGACTTGGCCATTCCAGAACCCTCCATTTCTTTCTTTTCAGCCATTCCTTGGTGGATTTACTGGTATGTTTAGGGCCATTGTCATGTTACAAGGTCCACCTTCGGTTGAGCTTCAACACTCCGACAGATGGCCTCACATTATCCTCAAGCACCCTTTGGTACAATGAAGAATTCATAGTGGATTCTATGATGGTGAGCTGCCCAGACCCTGATGCAGCAAAGCTGCCCCAAACCATAATATTTCCACCACCATGCTTTACAGTTGGTATCAGGTTCTTGTGGTCAAATGCTGTCTTTTGTTTTTGCCAAACATGTCTTCTGGTACTGTGGCCAAATAGCTCTACCTTTGACTCATCTGGCCAGAGCACATTGTTCCAGAATAGCTGGTCTTTGCCGAGGTGTTCATTGGCAAACTTTAGTCTTGCCCTGATGTTCTTTCTGGACAGCAAAGGTTTCCTCCTGGTACACCTCCCATGTAGATCAAATTTGTGCAGCCTCTTTCTTATGGTAGACTCGTACACTTTGACATAAACAGTGGTAAGAGCTAGCTGTAGGTCCCGTGATGACATTCTGGGGTTCTTAGAGACTTCTTTCAGCATCTTGCCATCTGCTCTCGGGCTGAACTTGCTGGGGCGGCCTGGCCTGAACAAGTTGACAGTTGTTTGGAATCTTCTCCACTTGTAGATGATCTTCCGGACAGTCGAATGATTGATTTCAAATTGTTTGGAGATCTTTTAAAATCCCTCCCAGACTCGTAGGCATCTATAACCTTCCTTCTGAAGGCATCAGAGAGCTCTTTTGATCTAGGCATGGTGACGCCGCACACTTCAACAACAACGAGCAAACCAAACGAAATGTCTGAGGTTTAAATAAGACAAGTTCCTGCAAGATCCTCTCTAACGATGTTCTAATCATTTGCACCTGAGCTGGTGCACCTGATTCTAATTTTAGGTATTTGAAGTAGTGATAAATGTAGGGGTGTACTTACTTTTTCCACATGTGAAATTTGCATTTATGTTTATTTAAATTATACAATGGACTACAAAATGTAAATGTTTCATGATATTTGTTATATTTATATATCACCTTTATCTATCAATATTGTTGAAATGAAGATCAAATAGCTGTATGTTGAAATATGTTGAAAAATTCAAAACTTTACATGGGGTGTACTTACTTTTTCACGTGACTATATATTGTCGAGTTTCCTTCGTTCAAGCGTTTAACTTTCCAGCAAACTGCCAAGAAAGGTGAGAATTCGCGTCTGGGGCATGTTACCTGTGAAACGTGTGAAGCTATCTAGATTGTGTGAAGGATCAGGGTTTGTCATTGTACTCGTGATTAATTCGCCTCCTTATTGAGGAACCCAAGTCAAACTTCTCTCATTTTGAAATAGCAAAATCTCATAAATAACTTCAAGTGTTTGTGCATTTGTTAGTCTTTCACGGCCGAACCGTTCACCTAGAGCCAACAGATTCTTGGTGTAGGTACGGCAGAATCTGGACAAGGTTTTAATCGACCACACGTTCACCTTGACATCAATTTTGAGGTTGCTAAAGGCTGCTATGAAGTGTGTATTGGGATGTGGATCAGGCAATGCTGACCCCAAAGTCACCTGCAGGGCCTTTGGGGCTTTGCTGGGTCGTGCAGACTTTGGGGCAGTGCTGACCCCAAAGTCTGCAGTCACCTGCAGACCGGCCTGCAGGCGAAAGATAGCCACCTCGAGGCCAATAGGTCCATTGCTTTTCAATGTCCAACACATCCCGAAAAGCCCGCTGGGAAAAGCTCACCCGGCCAGGAAGCGCCGAGTACCCCCACACTCTCCCCGAGTTATCAATATAATAACGGCTTTCGCTATCGGATTGTATCCAGAATCAATTGGCTCCCAAAAATGGTTACTCTAATGAAGGCTTTCTCTCCCACTGGAATTTTAATAGAATTCAAGATGGTAATTGAAGGGTTTTTGAGGAATGTCGTTTTTGGTTTAAACCTTGCACCACCTGAACAGGTTGTAGTGTCCCAAGCGGCCCAGATGGTTCATCAACTATCGAGAAAGGAAACAGCCTGGCACTCGATGATGGAGTCTCCACAGTTGGTGGCGGCACTTGTGCACACGCTACAGACCACAACGGACATCGACACAGCCCGCTATACAGCTGGCACGCTGCACAACCTGTCCCACCACCATAAAGGCCTGCTCGCCATCTTCAAGGCTGGTGGGATTCCTGTGCTTGTGAAATCTCTCAGGTACTGCAGGCACCTTTTCATCACACTTTTTTGTGTGACCTTTTGATTGTTTAGAGATTATGATTAATACAATTTATGATTATGATCATAAAATAATCGGTGTGACTTGTTCGTGAAGCTGTTGCTGTGTGATATTCGGGTTTAAGTGATTGTCACTCCTACCTTTTTCCTGCATGTGAAGCTCGCCGGTCGAACCGGTAGTGTTTTATGCGATTACAACACTGCACAACCTACTGTTGCACCAAGAGGGAAGCAAGATGGCCATGCGCCTTTCCGGGGCACTGCAGAAAATGGTCACCTTGCTGAACCGTACAAATGTTAAATTCTTGGCAATCACGACAGATTGTCTGCAGATTTTGGCCTACGGAAATCAGGAGAGCAAGGTGGGTGCAGAATAATTTTGTTGTACATTATCTTAAAGCCTTTAAAGCTTTGTAGGTTTTGTTGGAGTTTTGTCATGCAAGGACATTTCGACACAGGAGGAGGCCATTTGGCTCTTCATGCTAAGGTCACATCCACATCTCTACACTCCAAACTACTGCAAGCAGTGTTAATTATACAGGTCACCTCAAGCATGGAACTTGGTCATATCACAGTGTCTAAACCTGGTCTAAAGACACAGAGGTATCTTTAAGGTCGCCATCTTCATGCAGACCTCCACATCCAGAGGACCGCATTCGAATCACAGTCATTAGTGAAATTCAACCTCTTTGGAGACTGAATTCAGACCAGATAGCTTAATGGCAGTCATGTGACCAAGCGAGATTTCCTCACGCACAGAATTAGATTCTGGAACCATCGCCTTTGTGGTTTGTGGGAATTCTAATTATGTGTTATTATTTTTCTGACCGTAATGAATTGTTTGCATTTGATTGTGTTTTATCTCGAAGCTGATCCTGTTGCCTGGTATACCTACCTACTCGTTGTTTTCCTCACTTGTTGATTGAACTTCAGTCTCTCATTCTGAACACATATATAAAGATAGACCTTGCTGTCACATAATTACGGGCGGTCTATTTATTTGTATGCAAACATGTTGGAAATATTAACCCCAGAAATATGCAGAACTGAAGGAAATGCATTCGCGCGGCAGGTGATGTTTGTGCACAGTAATTGCTAATTGCAGTAATTGCTGTAATGGGACTCAATCTGTTTTATATATATAATATATGTATATATCTACTTTTATATATATACATATATGTATAAATATATATATATATACACATATCAAACCCCCAAACTATATATATATATATATATATATATATATATATATATATATATATATATATATATATATATATATATATATATATATATATATATATATATATTGTTGTGGATATGAGGATTGTGTTTTTTTTTGTTTTTTTATTGCTTTATTCTGGACCCTCCTGCCTCCAGTCTGTGTATAAAGGTCAAAGGGCGTTCCCGTAGTTAATTCCATAAAGCATACACGAAGGACACCATATATCCCTGTTCAATAGTTATATCCTTATTATGTGTATTAGTGTAAGGCTGTGTCTTCCATTAATTTAAATACTCCATTGCACCAAGTGAAATAAGAGTAGATCCCCTTTCATTCACATTCCCCTTCCAACAATTGCCAACTGTTCCCTCCGTGACTCCATTCACCACGAGGTCGGCTTGGAGAAGAAGGGGGAGGAGCTGCCGACTCCTGGGCGTGCCCGCCCATCATCATCAAGGGCGGAGCCAGAGGGCCGTGCCAACCAATCAGGGCCGAGGCGAGCTCACCGATGGGTGTGTCCTGGACACCAGCGGCTTGATCGCCTGAGGCGCTATATAGAGCGCGCGCGAAAGCAAGAGAGGAAGTTGTTGTTGGACTAAGAGTTGGACTGAGTGGGACTAAGAGTTGGACTAAGCAAGAGAGGAAGTTGTTGGACTGGGTTGGACTAAGAAAGAGAGAGGAGAGAAGGGGCGAAGCGAAGCAAAGAGAGAAAGAGTCCTGGAGTTGTGAGAGAGGGAGAGAGAACCCGTCACGCCAGACCCCCCACCAGCAGCGTTGGCTCCACCAAGCAGCTCCGACCCGTTACCCCCGCGCACACGACAGGATCGGTGGCATCGGCGGCCGTCGAGGTCCAGCCCGACGTCCCGTGCGGGATCAAGCCCCAGCCAGCTCCGTGCCTTCCTCCCCCTCCAGCCACCCACCTCCTGTCATTCCTGCCTGCAATTTCCCCATTCGTGTACGTGAGTTTGTTCTGTGTGTCTTGTCCCAGGGTATTAATTAAGCCTGTTTAGATAAGCTAGCGATTTTCACTGTGTGTCTGATTTCTTCTGTAAATTATTTTATTATCCTTCCTTCTCCTTGGTTACTTTTGGTTGTAAATAGCAAATAAATTATATCCGTATTCCCTACTTCTGTCTTCTTCTTCTTCACATCCTTCGCTTTAGTCTTTTCCCCATTGAATACCTGTGGCGCGATTTTGGCCAACGTACAGGAATCGGGTTAGTCGGGGTAACTGTTCGGGCGCGGTGGCCATCCGCTCGGCAAACAACATCCTAGCCGTGTCCGTAACAATATATATATATATATATATATATATATATATATATACATACATACATACATACATACATACATACATACATACATACATACATACATACATATATACATATATATATACTACTGTGTTCAAAAAGTATCCGACCTTTATTTTTCATGCGTAAAAAAAAAGAAGCTAGGGAGGCGTTGATTGGTGCACGTATGTAGGCGATCCTAATGCACACGCGTGAATTTTTTCCCACCTGCAGAAGCTGTCATTCGACGGCAGACCGCCGATGAGTGAGGACATGTAAGTGAGCGCCGTCGGATTTTCGTTTTTGACAAAATGACGGAAACACTTGAACAACGCTACTGCATCAAATTTTGTGTAAAGCTTGGCGATTCCCAAGTGGAAACGATCCACAAGATTCAACACCGTTCATTCCATTATGAAGGAGGATTTGGGCTTCAGGAGAATCTCAGCGAAGTTCGTACCAAAGCTGCTAACGATTGAGCAGAAGCAACTCCGTTTGGAGATCGCACAGGACATGCTGGAGACTGTGAACAGCGATCCCAGCTTCCTCAACACAGTGATCACTGGCGATGAGTCCTGGGTTTATGGGTACGACCCAGAAACCAAGTTGCAGTTTTGATGCAAGTTTGATGAAACACAAAATTTGATGCAGTAGCGTTGTTCAAGTTTTTCCGTCATTTTGTCAAAAACGAAAATCCGACGGCGCTCACTTACATGTCCTCACTCATCGGCGGTCTGCCGTCGAATGACAGCTTCTGCAGGTGGGAAAAAATTCACGCGTGCGCATTAGGATCGCCTACATACGTGCACCAATCAACGCCTCCCTAGCTTCTTTTTTTTTACGCACGAAAAATAATGGTCGGATACTTTTTGAACACACTACGTATATATATATATATATATATATATATATATATATATATATATATATATATATATATATATATATATATATATATACATATATATATATATAAATATCTATATATATTTATAATTATATATATACAGACTTGCATTTAATATGGAATATTTTTTTTGTGGGGGTGAACTTACTTTTCAAGATGTCTTAGAACCAAAAGTTCATTGGAATTATGTTGAAATTATTCTAGATTTTGTTAATGTGACCTTTAAAAGAAACAAAAACCACATTTGACATTTTGAAACAAATAAATTGATCCTTGAAAGTGATGTAAACTGATATCGAACTCAATTCATGGACAGTACTGTGTTAAACTTCTGTACGTTTTCCAGAAGTATCTCTTTATTTTGCACATTAGCCAAAAAATTTTAAAACAAAAACAAAAGTTAAATTACGACTGCGATTACAGACAGTAAAATTACAGTTCAGTAATTCGTGTAACCCCCACGAGCATTCAGGAGAGCACGCACACGTTGAGGCATGCTGTTCACGAGATTTGCCAAGGTTTGGACAGGAATCGCTTGCCATGCAGTGACAATAGCCTGCTGCAATTCACGCACAGAGGTCGGCTGCTGGTCCAAGTGGTCGATTTGACACGTTAATTCTGCCCACAGGTTCTCTATCGGATTCATATCCGGGGACATGGCAGGCCACTCCATATGCTCTACACCACGGTCAGCAAGAAAGTGTTGGATCATGCGAGCACGATGAGGCCATGCATTGTCATCTTGGAAGACAAAGTTTCCTCGAAAGGCTGCACGAGCAAATGGAAGCGATGTTTCTTCCAGAATGGCCCTGTACTTGAACTGGTTCAGGTTTCCATTCAGAACAACCAGGTCAGTTTTGCCCCCTGCATGAAAAGCAGCCCAAACCGTCACCCCACCACCTCCAGCTTGGACTCTTGGCACTATACAATCTTTGTTGTAGGCTTCATGCACTTGTCTGCACACTCAGACGCGGCCATCTTGACGATAGACCAGAAATCTAGACTTGTCACTGAAGATCACGTGATTCCAGTGTCCTGGCTGCCATTGACGGTGCTCTCTGGCCCACTGCAATCGGCGCTGGCGGTGTTGTCTGGTCAGGCGTGGCTTTCTCAGGGGACGCCTGGCACGATAGCCTCCTTGAACCAGTCGTTGGTTGACGAGCCTTCTGGATACAGGCACATTTGTCAGTTGCTGCCACTCAGCCCTTAGCCGATTAGCTGACTTTGTACGGCCATTGCGGACTAACCGGTGCAGCTGTCGATCATCCCTCCTTGTGGTTCTGCGGGGACGTCCTGGCCTCGGTATTGGAGTAGGGACACCCCTCTGAGCATTTCGTTTCAGGATCTTTGACACCTGACCTTGAGTGATGCCATACTGCCGAGCAATAGCACGCTGTTTCATGCCGTAATTTCGTAAAGCCACCACTCCATGACAAACAGCATTGTCGAGTTGACGGACCATCTCCAGAGGAAGCGGCAATAACTTTTGGAGACGTGCAGCAGTTGTTTTCCACTAATACAGAACGCAACAACCCTTGTATACCCGACTGTGAAGCCAATCATCAAATGCACCTGTCCGTACATTTTGCCACGCCACCTGTGATATAATCCTGTTGTTGACTTCTTGCTGCGACAGACAATCAGTGACATGGTTCTTTTAACAAATAAATCACCAAAGTGTAAAAGAATCTCACCAGATTGATATCCTGAGTTAAGAAAGTAAACCCAAGTCAAGGAAAAATTTTTTTCCATATTAAATGCCAAGTCTGTATATAATTATGTGACCTCGACTGAGGTTATATATAATTATATATAATGATTTTATATATATATATATATTGTTACGGTTCTTAGAACCTTCACTTTGTAAATTTAGTATTAAAATTTCCTATGTTCATTTCCCCTTTAATTGGCTGTTAATTGAAATGAGTGCACCGTAGCTAGTCCATGTACAAGCACGTAGGCCACCATATACCCTTCTAAATAGTTATTTCCTTATTATGTGTATTAGCTTAAGGCTCTGTTTCCCACTAGTTGACTCTGCATTGCACCGAATTGAAATAAGATAGGATCCCTCCGACACCCCCATGGCCTCTTCAAAGTGCCAGTAACATTGGGCGGTTTTCTGCGGCGCTCGCCACTACGGCTTTGGGCGGTTTTCTTCACCCCAAGACTCCATTGAACACGAGGTCATCTCGGAGCAGAAGGTGGGAGGAGTCAGCAAAGCGCCAGGAACAAGGTGTGGCTTTGCCAACGCCTCCTCAAGGGGCGGGATCGGTGAGCCCTCGCGACCAATCAAGGCCGAGGCGAGCTCACCGATAGGCGTTTCCAACAGGCCGGCAGCTTGATCGTGACGCGCCTGATAAAAAGGGGGTGGGGAAGGACTGCGGAGTCAGATGCGGGAGATGCGGCAGATGAAACACACATGAGCGAGGGACCTCCGGTGAGCTTTGAGTCCACCGCAGCTTTGAGACCACCGCAGTTTTGACCACCGTAGCTTTGAGCTTTGATGGCAGTTGCGGCCGCGAAGCAACGCCGCCGTGCGAACATGCTTGAGGAGGGTCGGCGGCTGCTCACCTCGAGCCGCGTCATCACACCAACCGGGCCCGCATCCTTCCCGCCCTGTGATCCCACCTTCTCGTCCGTCCAGCCATCCACCTCCTGCCATTCATTCCTGCTTCATTCCCCGTGTAAGTCTGATTGTCGTCTGTCCTTCGTGTTGTCCCTGGGAATAAGTAAGACTGTATAGGTAAGCTAGTATTGCACTGTGTCTTCTGCTCCTTCTGTCTTTATTTTCGTATTTTTCCTTCTTCCTTGGTTTCTTTGGTCTTGTACATAATAGTTAGTAATAAATCCCTGTTCTTCCTACCTTGCCTTCTTTCCTTTACATCCGTTTCGTTTTAGTGATTTCCCCATTGAATACCTGTGGCACGATTTGGCCAACGTTTAGGATCGGGTATAGTATTACTCATGGTTCGAGCCGCGGCTGCTAATCCACTCGGCAAATAACATCTTGTCCGTGGTCTCGAACGAGGTTGCTCACCTGCCTCTCTGGAGGGAGCTGGGCAGCTTCAGGACTCACGTCGGTCAGTCGCAGACGAGGGGATTAATCCCCCTTAGGTAAGGGGAAAAAGGGCCGACGGTGAGATCCGCAACAATTGGTGTCAGGAGCGAGATTCGGACCTGAAGTGCGCTTAGCGCACTCAAAATTACGAGTGGCCAAAATTTTATTTTATAACATCCAAATTAAAAAAATCGTGCCATGGATAATCAAGACGATCTGGTGCCGGTGGGAGAGATAGAAGGGGTAGAAGCGACCCAGGACCCCAGGGAAATGTATATGGGGGAGAGGGAAGAGGAGAGCAATGAGGATGTGGTTGCGGGGGTATCAGGTGCACAAGATGGTGCCCTCGCGCACGAGGTTTCGGGCGCACAAAATGGCGGCTCGCACATGGTTGGGGCAGCCGCGCCCGTAGCACCGGTGAATTTGGACCTCTTTATCATTCAAATGAGGGCCCTCATGGTCCAGACGAGTGAAGACCTGAGGAATGACTTGGGAAACCAAATTGTAGGAATGGGAAACCAACTTGTGGGATTGATGGCTGATGGTAAGAAATTGGGAGGCCAAATGGGAGCAATGAGGGACGAAGCAAGGGGTACTATTGCCCAAATTGGGGAATTGAGGAATGACATGGGAAACCAAATTGTAGGATTGGAAAGCAGAATGGGGGAGCGATTGGGAAATCAAATCGGGGGGCTAGAAGCCAAATTTGAGGGTCTAGACAATAAATTTGAGGGGTTAGACAACAGGTTGGAAGGGCTAGAAGGTAAATTGGGGGGCCAACTGGAGGACGTGGGTAACCTAATCGGGGAAATGAAGGAGGGGTTAACGTGGTTGGAAAACAGAATGGCTGCCCAGGAGAACCAGATGGAAGGGGTGAAGAATGGGTTAGGGGGGTTAGAAAACACCATGGAAGGCAAATTGAGGGAAATAGGGGAGCAATCCGCCCGGGAAATTACACAAATGGGGAGATCAGATAGAGGAGGTGAAAATCGGGTTGGAAACTAAATTGGATGCCCAAAGGAATGATTTGGAACAGATGAGGGCAGCATCTACCAAAGAGATCGGGGAAATGGGGGAGGAGATCAGACGAGGTGTGGGCGAAGAGGTCGCAGGGGTACGCAAGGAGGTAAAGCGGGGTGAGGAGCGTATGGAGAAAGGTGAGAAATAGTACGGCTAGGTTACAGGGGGGTATAGAAGATCTGACGAGGGGAGTAGAGCAGCTGACAGTGGGACAAAAGGAATTAGGGGAGCAAGTGGAGAAGAACACTGCGGTAATCGTGGGGTTGAAGGCAACACAGAAAGAGATTTTAAAAAAGAACTCATAGCGACAAAGAGGGAATGTCAGATGGTACATGAGGGGTTGACAAAGAGGTTGGACGAGGTAACAGAGGCAATGGAGACGAAATAACAGGAAGTAAGGACGCACATAGAAACGACCAAGGTGGCATTAGAGGAAGAAATTGAGGGGGCGCACCGGGAAATAAAAGAGGTGAAACAAAAGTTAGAGGAAGTGGAAGAGGGGGTGAGTGAAATTAAGAAGAGACGGAGGGAAACTAAGAGAGAGATAAAGGAGGAGGTGATGGAATTTTTTTTTTTTTTTTTTGTTTTTTTTGTTTTGTATACAAGTTCGAGGCTCGTGAAAGAGCGAACATTAATCACACAGAAAGACAAACCGACACATAAAACATATAACATAGGGAGCGGTAGACAAGATGGGGAGAGAGGGGGAAGGACACAAACACAACATTTGAGAGCAGGGACCGAGAGACATGGAGACATCGAGAGATCTGAGAGAGGGCGAGGGCTTTGGGGGGGGGGGGCGTGGGAAGGGGGCAGTGGGAGAGGTATAAAACATATGGACCCTGCCAGGACTTCCAGGAAAGAAGTTGGAATTTCAAACAAGGTGGATCTGGGGTGAATTAGCGGGGGTAGAAAAGATCAAGGTTTTGGATGGGGGAAGATAAGAGATGGTGGTGAACAGCTGTTTTAAAGACCTGGAGGGAGGAGTGGGATTGAAGGGAGTGAGGTAGTTTGTTCCAGAGGCGGGAGAAAAGAGGAATGAAAGAGTGAAGGTGAGCGGAGAGCCGAGATTTCGGCAGTTTAACCATCAGAGGGTTGCTGGCAGATCTTGTGCGACCTGTAGGAATATTTGGGGGACAGAGCACAGAGAGAGCTGGGGGTGCAAGGCCGGAGAGGAGTCGGTAGAAGACAGAAAGACCACCTACCTGCCTGCGGTGATTGAGTGAAAGGCCCTCAGAGATAGCTTCATCGCGGGAGATTCCAATAATTCTGAAAGCTTTGGTTTCAACAGCGTGAAGCCGAGCTAGGTGTGAGGCAGGAGCACCGGCCCATAGGGGAGAACAGAACAGAACAGAAGAGTTGAATTGGTGCAATGTCTGTGCTCAAATCGTGATGATGTGCTTACTGACCAAATAAAGAGTTTGCAGTTTGCAGGTGGCGGGGGAGGAGCGAAGACGAGGTGCCGAGGTGAGTGGCGATATACTCGGAAATGTATATGGTGTGAGGAGAGATTCAGGGGGCTTGGGTGTTGGTGTAGACCCGGATGTTCGTGAGAGACCAATGGTGAGGTGTATGACTGGTCCGGAGTGTATGGAAAGAGGAGGTGTGCAAGGAGGTCCGACTATGGGAAATGCGGAAGGTATTCATGAGCCAGCGTGTGTGGCGGTGATCGGGTGTGTGCAAGAATGCACCCCCATGAGTGGTACGGAGTATGTACCGGGCGAGAGTGTGCAAGAGGCTGCGCGAGAAAGGTGTGGAACGGAGGTGCGTGTGAGGAAAGAGTGTGCACCAAGGAGTGAGTGTGCTGTCGAGAGTGAGTTGGTGTTGGCGCAGGTGCGAGGGGGCACATTGAAGCGCGTGATGGGGAGTGTTACAGGGGATGTAACGGAAGAGTGCACACCTGTGGTGAGTGTTACGGAGGGCGTAACGGGAGAGTGTGCGCAAGAGGATGCGTGAGAAAGGTGTGTAACGGACGGGTGCATGATAACAGAGTGCGCTGTCAAGATTAAGGGTGAATGCGCGACCGAGTGCGGTGGTGAGAGTGACGAAAGTGACACGGAGCACGAGTTGGTTGTCGCAGGTGAGAGAGGATGCACACCTGGAATGGAAGGATGCACACCCGGAATGGCCGAGCGCGTGTGGGAATGCACGCTTGAGTTAGTAGTGAAGCACGTGATTGGGTGTGCCGAAAAGTGCACACCCGTGGTTGTCACAGATGTGACCGAGGAGTGGGTGCGAAGAGGTGTGTTGATGAGGTGTGCGAACGACGAGTGTGTGCCAAGGTGTACGGTGGTCAGGTGTGTGACGAAGTCTGTGAGCAGAATGAGTGTACCTGAGTGGTGTGTCAGAGAAGGTGCAATGACGGGGTGTATGGAGACACCTGGATGTGTGAATAAGGGACGGAATGCGGGGTGTGAGCATGCAAGTGAAGCATCGACGTTAAACGGAGCAGTGATTAGATCGACTTTTAGCCGAAGCGAGCCCTCGGTTCGTGCCGGGCTTTGTGTGCAGCGGGAACCAGCGGGGATCGTAACCACGGCGGTTTCGAAAGAACCGCCGTGCGCGATCCACGCCGGGCCTCGCTCTGAACGGTCGCGTCCGTGCTTCGCTAACCGGAGCGGGCGGCCCAGTTCGAGGACAGGTAGGAAGGGTCGACACGGCGACCCCATGTGGTTGTGGCGCTCCGGCCGGCCGAGATTGGGGCATCGGACGGTTCCCTGCCGAGATGGTGCGTGGAATCTCGGCCCGAGTAAGCCTCCTTCCCTGCACCGAATGCCGGACGGACCCAACAGCCGGCAACGAACGACCCGCATTCATTGCTCGGCTTCGCGAAACCGGGCTTTGAGAATGAATTGACGCACCGAGGCTCAAGTTAAAGGACATTTGGTAGGGATAGGGAATTTGTGATTGGCAAAATTTGATTGGCAAATGATTGGTAAACTGATTGGCAGATGATTGGCAAATTTTGATTTGCAGGAAATTGGATGGGCAAAATTTATAGTAGGAGATGCCCGATGTGGTGGGATGGCAAATCTGCCATCCCTCACCTAAACGGGGGCACATGAGCTATAGTTTTATGGGGTTTGGCAGTGAAAACTAGCCGAGGGAGGGTTCGGATAAAATGATAGGGATCGAGAGAAGAAGGACCATAGGTAACGGTAGAGGTAAGTAGCGACATTGGACAGGTAGTCGGGGACATAGAGAGGTTAGAATGGATGATAACGAGGTGGGATGTGCTTAGTTTAAAGGGAAGACGGGGAGCACCAAGTTAGAAGGAAACCAGGTAGAGCAGATGATGCCATGTGTTTGAGAATCGAAAGTGTATGGAGCAGTGTATGAGTGATTGAGGTGATTGTGAGTTGTATTGAGCGTGGAAGTGTATGGAGCAGTGCATGAGGAACAATTGTGGTTGTGCATTGTATTGAATGATTGAAGAAGCCTGGGAGGAAGGAGGTGGCAGGAAGCACCAGGTGTGATGGCACAGGTGTGCAAATACAGGTGTATGGAGAATGGTTGTATGGAATACATGGAGTATGGAATATATGGAGTATGGAATGGATGGTGTGGAGTGAGTATGGTGGAAACTGTGGAGTGGAGTGGATGGTGCGAAGGTGTGTATGGGAAGGATGGACCCCATCACGAATACCCGGGGAGGGTAGTTTAAGAGCTAGGTAGAGGGAGTAGGTAAATTGTGGTTGGATATTGGCATCTGTGGTGCGTGGTGGAAGAATGGTGTTTGGATGGGTGCATTAGTGTCGTGGAAATGGCTGGGCGTGTGGCCTGTTAGTGTGTGCAGTTAAATGGGCACTCCGCCACTGTTAGGATGTCGGCCAGGTGAGGCCGCAGGTGGGCTCTGGGAGCCGTTAGAGTTGTGGATAGGGCCCGAGGATCCGGAGGACGGACCCGGGTAGCCCAGTGCCAGAGAGGGCACCGAGTGGGGGGAGCGCCAGAGGGCCTTCCCCAGGTAGATAGGTTAGGGTAAGGAACAGGTAAGCTCGGAGGCAACTGCAGTGGTGGAGGTGTGCAGGTGGGTAGACCTGCTGGGAGAGCCACACGACCCAGTCCTGAAATTGTGCAAAGGCACAGGGAGTCGAATTGGGGGAGTGAGACCCCAAATTGATGAAGCACCACAGCTTGGTCAATGGGAATTTGGTTCTTAAAACCGCATAGAGTAAGATGGCCAATGGATTGGCAGAGAAAGACCCCAGGTAGTGTAAAGTGTGTTAATGTAATTTAGGAAGTAGTTAGGATTGAAATCTCCTTGTACCATCTACATCCACTCACCAGGGGCGACGTAACTCCACACCATGCCATGTTTTTTTTTTTTTTTTGTGCAAATGTTTGGAATGTGAGACGCATCATGACGTGGGTGTGACATTGTGCTGATGTTCCATCTCTCCCTCCCTATGAGGATCGATGATGAATTGGTGATGGCAAATTTGGTTAGAGGGATTGTGATGATGAATTTGGTATTAGGGGAAATATGGGGAAGACGAGACAGTAGTGACAAATTGGTAAGGGTGTAGATTTTTGTAAATATGGGTAAGGGAAAGGGTAGAGTAGGTAACAGGGGGGGGGGGTGACGTACGGTAGGGACATGCTTTTCTCCGCTCAGTCTCCAGGCGCACCTCACTCTGCATTGCCTTCGTTGATGTGTACCCTTGTGACCTTACCCCTCACTCACCTGTCTTCTCTGTCTTCCTTCCCCGACCCATGGATCGTGCTCTCTGGGCACTGAGGGGAGCGTGCGGGAGTTCGCCATTGGGTGCCCGAATCCCCGCAACCAGCTGCCTGCATCCACGCACCACTTATGGACCACATGTCTGTGGCTGAGCACCACTCATGGACCCCACGGTTTGGGGCATGGCCCCTCTGCTGGGACCGGCCACGATGGCCCAAGATCTTGCTTGCGGACCCGGTGAGGTGGCACCAAGCCCACAGGTGAACCACCCATAGTCGGCCCCTGTGGGCCATAAATAAAAATGGACACGTTCTGTGCTTTTTATATCCACCAAATAGGCCGCAACCAAGAAGATGAAGTTGACAACATCTGGAAGAACAACGGCCAGCAGAGGGAGCCGAAGAGGAAGACCACCAACAGGGTTTTGTTTTTTATTATGGAACTATGGTGACTGTGCACTCTGGTGCTTTATGGTGCTTTTTGGTGCTCTTTATTGGTGCTGGTGCGTCGATGCAGCACAGGCTGTCCCCCCCCCCCCCCCCAAAAGAACAATCGCAGGTCCTGGGTTGCAGTGTAAATACAATCAGCGTCACTTGTAAATAATGCTCCCCACCGTACATGTTTAGTTTGAGAACCATTCCGCAATTCGGTTATCCTGTGGGCGTGAATCTGTTAGGCAGGGTGCAATGCAGCAGAGGGACATACTTATTTGTGTTTTAAAACTGTCACACTCAGGGTCAGGTTAATTGTAGAGGGAACTACACCTACGTGCCACACTAAATTAAAGTTTTGTCGGCCCAAGACGTGCCGTGAGGAATGACGGTGCTGTGTTACGTTTCTTAGAACCTTCACTTTGTAAATTTAGTATTAAAATTTCCTATGTACATTTCCCCTTTAATTGGCTGTTAATTGAAATCAGTGCACCGTAGCTAGTCCATGTACAAGCACGTAGGCCACCATATACCCTTCTAAATAGTTATTTCCTTATTATGTGTATTAGCTTAAGGCTCTGTTTCCCACTAGTTGACTCTGCATTGCACCGAATTGAATTAAGATAGGATCCCTCCGACACCCCCATGGCCTCTTCAAAGTGCCAGTAACATTGGGCGGTTTTCTGCGGCGCTCGCCACTACGGATTTGGGCGGTTTTCTTCACCCCAAGACTCCATTGAACATGAGATAATCTCGGAGCAGAAGGTGGGAGGAGTCAGCAAAGTGCCAGGAACAAGGCGTGGCTTTGCCAACGCCTCCTCAAGGGGCGGGAGCGGTGAGCCCTCGCGACCAATCAAGGCCGAGGCGAGCTCACCGATGGGCATTTCCAACAGGCCGGCGGCTTGATCGTGACGCGCCTGATAAAAAGGGGGTGGGGAAGGACTGCGGAGTCAGATGCGGGAGATGCGGCAGATGCGGCAGATGAAACACACATGAGCGAGGGACCTCCGATGAGCTTTGAGTCCACCGCAGCTTTGAGACCACCGCAGTTTTGACCACCGCAGCTTTGAGCTTTGACGGCAGTTGCGGCCGCGAAGCAATGCCGCCGTGCGAACACGCTTGAGGAGGGTCGGCGGCTGCTCACCTCGAGCCGCGTCATCACACCAACCGGGCCCGCATCCTTCCCGCCCTGTGATCCCACCTTCTCGTCCGTCCAGCCATCCACCTCCTGCCATTCATTCCTGCTTCATTCCCCGTGTAAGTCTGATTGTCGTCTGTCCTTCGTGTTGTCCCTGGGAATAAGTAAGACTGTATAGGTAAGCTAGTATTGCACTGTGTCTTCTGCTCCTTCTGTCTTTATTTTCGTATTTTTCCTTCTTCCTTGGTTTCTTTGGTCTTGTACATAATAGTTAGTAATAAATCCCTGTTCTTCCTACCTTGCCTTCTTTCCTTTACATCCGTTTCGTTTTAGTGATTTCCCCATTGAATACCTGTGGCACGATTTGGCCAACGTTTAGGATCGGGTATAGTATTGCTTATGGTTCGAGCCGCGGCTGCTAATCCGCTCGGCAAATAACATCTTGTCCGCGGTCTCGAACGAGGTTGCTCACCTGCCTCTCTGGAGGGAGCTGGGCAGCTTCAGGACTCACATCGGTCAGTCGCAGACAAGGGGATTAATCCCCCCTTGGTAAGGGGAAAAAGGGCCGATGGTGAGAGCCGTAACAATATATATAATTATACTGAGGTTATATATAATTCTATCTAAGGTTGCAAATTATATATAATTATATATATATATATATAATTATATATATATATATATAATTATGTGATTATATAATGCTGGCCCACCTTAGCTGACCGTATCGAGGTTGAAGGGCCGAAACGGGATGATGCTGAGGACCTCGACTGTGGCCCCGGTCAGTGCGGCACACTTGTGACCAGGTGTGGTTTGAACTTGTGTGTGTATATATATGTATATATATATATATATATATATATATATATATATATATATATATATATATATATATATATATATAAATATATATATATATATATATATATATATATATATATATACTAGACGACCCATGACCCGTTGGGTCAGTCAGTTTGAATAGATATGAGAATAGAACTAAAGCGAACGCTGGACATCATCAGGGAGATTATTTGGGCCAGCAAGCCATAAGGCTCACCTCTCCAGCGTTCTAAATCACTTATCTGTGACACGTGATTTCGGCCCTTATCTCCGATGACGTTTTTTTTTTTTTGTTTGTTTTTTTTAGAAAAAACACGCGACCCGTGGACTACCACAATTTTGTTGTCAGAGGACACTTCTGATGACGATGTTCTTTGTCGACGATCCTCCATTTACATAAACTCGCACGTTCTCTTTCCTCTTCCCTCGACTGAGCGCCACATACAGCTGACCATGCTGGAAGACCGGTTTCTCCAGGTAGACCAGCACATTCTCCATAGTTTGCCCTTGCGCCTTATGGATCGTCATTGCGAAGCAGGATTGTATGGGGAACTGGCAGCGCTGCAAAGGGATATCCTCAGCTTCCGACAGATTTAGTCGGATCCGAGGGAGCATTACAGTTTCGCCTTCAAACGTTGAACTTATGATCCTCGCAACTATAATATTTCGAAGCATGTCCTCAACAATCATGCGCGTCCCGTTGCAAAGTTTCAGAGGGTCCAAGTTCCGCATCAAAATGATAGGGGATCCTTTTTTGAGCTCGAGGTTGTGCGGCGGCAATCCCGAGACTTCAACGGAATGTAGGAATTCCGTTGGGAAGTGCGTCGCATCAGTACCCTCAGTCACACTGTTGAACGCAGCATACTCCTTGCTAGCACCAGGGAACCTTGTGATGCATCTTGAATTGATGTTTCGCATCATATCGTTGAGGGGCACTAATATAGACCTTGCTGAAAAAACCTCCATCGGATTGGCGAATGATGGATATATGGTATCGATGCACTCATCGAGCCCACTCGCTGTCAGCAGTATATCCTCTGGCAAATCTATCTCATCATCCGCATTTTTCTCGATTCTATCCTCGCCGATGTCGAGCAAAAATCTTGAAAACTGCCCACTTCCGTCGGTCAGTCGCATATTAGTTCTCAAGTGAAACATTCCAAAGCTCTGCCATAAGTAGGACTTCTTTATGCACGCATTCTCAACGTCAGCATCACACCCTCTTTTCACCACGGGCAGAAGTTGACGGAAATCACCACAGCATATCGTCAAGATCCCTCCAAAAGGCTCGTCTTTGCAACGTGCGATCACGCAACGTGCGATCCACAGCCTCGAAACTCTCTCTCCTGATCATAGGACACTCATCCCACACGATGAGTTTTGTACTTCGGAAGAGGTCTGCGATAGTGGAATTTTTATCGATGTTGCATACGCCATCTTCCCTCGGTGTCAGAGGGATTTGGAACCTTGAGTGCGCTGTTCTTCCACCAGGCATGAGGGTAGCAGCTATGCCAGATGAGGCCACCGCAAGGGCAACTTCTCCACTCGCTCTCACTTTAGAGAGAATCAGGTTAATAAGAAACGTCTTCCCTGTGCCTCCAGGCGCGTCAATGAAAATCATTGATGACTGATTCGTGCGGATGCAACCGCACGCAAAGTCATAGACAACTCTCTGCTCATCATTGAGCAGAAGCTGCCTTTCGTCTACGATTCGCTGTTGTTCCTCCGTGTCGTATTGGAGTTCTCTCAGTAGGTGAATGTTGGCAATCCCTTCATGACGAAGAACAGTCGTTGGAGTCGGCAAGTGAAAATGTGCAACAGTTCTGTTCAACAATTGCAGTTTCTGCTGCAAATACGATAGAGCCAAGTCATGATGGCGCTCGTTGATGGCAATATTGGGATCATTTGCAGATCGTCGATGAGCTAGAAGATAATCTTCAGCCATAGCGTCCTTGAAACGTTCCCATAGATCCAATGGATTGTCGACTTCACTTTGTGTGAGGAGCACAACGAACAAATCCCTCATGGGTCTGGGAAGGCGTGTCCTCTCAGCATCCTCCAGAGTCTCGCGCCAGACAGTGTCTCCTTGCAGCAAACCCATTTCTCTGCAAGCGTCTTTGAATGTGGGTAGAATGACATTATCACACGTTCTCAGGACTTCGAACGAAGTCGGCCCTCTCACGTGGTGGAGGAGTAGTCGGAAATAGTACAGGTCACCAGTACACGGCGAAACAGTGTAAACTCGTCCCAATATGTCATCCTCAAACATTCCAGGGTTGCCCTCCACCGGTCTGCCCTGTTTTCTTCGTTGCCATCTCTTCTTGGTCCATGTATAGAATCTCGGAACATCCACGTACAACAGTGTCTTAGCGAAATGGTCACGTCTGCAAAGATCCATAAACTCTGTCAACGTGGTTTTGGCCATATTGGGATTCTTTCTTTGTTCACGAACGTTCCCAGCAAAAAATACCTGTTGTTCATTTGGCAGATGTACTCCTAAACGGATAACGGCCGGCTTCCTGTCATGGACTGAGAATCCAAGAATGGAGGCAACAGCCTCTGAAGGTCCAATGTATCTACCCGTCAAGTACTCCGTTATCTCGTCGTTTGTGCGCAGTGCATACGTAGCTTGATCGCTACCTTTCATGGCATACTTAATAACATACTTGATCGACTTTATAGAGCAGCATATTTCAACGTTGATGTGGCAATCAAACGTTTTCAGGAGATAGAGATTATGGGGAACAACCCACTGATTTGTAACAGGTCGTCGTTGCCTCCCTTCTTGGTGCCCTTCAAATCCTCCCATTTCTGGGGATCTTCTTCTATATATGGGGTACGAATCGTCTCCGCACCGTGTGTACGGAGCATATGACCGCGGGTATCTGTGTCTGCATGCTCCATTCTTCCAGCATCCAGTTGCTGTGGAACAATATGGACCATGGATCATGTGCTTCAACACCAGTCTGTGTCCCTCTGGATCTTCATCGGGATCTGGTATTTCAGCTTGTACAAATCGATCATAGTCTTGTGGTCTCGGCTTTGAAGCTTCATCGAGCCACAGCAAACAGTGTATGTGAGGGAGACCTCGCTTTTGGTACTCCACACACACAACGTGAGCGATACAGTTCCCGAAGAAGCCTTCTGATCCAGTGAGGTATTTAACGAACACCGTTTTCTTCAACTCGAACACTCTCGCAATGAGATCCGGTCTGTCGTTCTCACTTTGGTGAGGAAACAGGTTATTGGAGATTTCAGGCCACTTTGGATTACACGTCATAGTGATGAAGTAGGTCGCGTTACCATATTTTCTTACGTACATCATGGCATCTTGACATCGCTCCATCATATACCTCGGCCCCCCTACAAATGTCGATGACAGTAGTACGCGGCGTCCGATGTTGGACAAATCGTCATTGTCATTGAGAGCATCAGTGAAGCCACTGTATGTAGCAGCGATGCCTGGTTCAGTCTTATAAACGCCAATCTTGTGCCTTCCATTTTGGCTGCCATATCAACAAGATACTGCTGGAACAGACGCCCCCCTCTGAGGAGGTAGTTGAACTCATCCTCGTGGTTCATTATTCGGTAGGAGTAGTATTTCATGGCAGTCAATCTCCTGCCATTGGTCATGTTCATTTCGGGCTGCCATCCGTCATCTCCGAATGGGAAGAAGAGAACATACTGGAGTGCGTCGTAAGAACGGTGCAACTCAGAAATACTTTGCAGCGCTCCTCCTCTTGCTTTCAATACAATGTGACGCGCTGTAGCTTGAGGATCGACAGTATTCTTCACAACGACACCCACTTCATCAGCGATTTGACCATTGAACCTCCTCTCATGTTCACCAGCTGGTCTCCTGTTGGGATCAATAAGAACGAACGCCTCTGGCAAATTGCCTATTTCCTCGCGTGCCATGCGGAACGAGTGAACGTAAGGATTCACTTGTCTCAGCACGGTCTCTAATGCTCCAACTACATCACGGTGAATACCAGCATTGGTGAGTATCCGCATCCTCAACTGTACGCTGTCATGTGGATCTAAGAAATAAATTTGGAGGAATTTCGGTTGTTCATCCGCATTTGGCAAAAAGGAACCGATACGATGATGTATTTGACCCTGAATTATGACCGATGGGCTCCATGCACCATGCCGAGGAGAAACTTGGCTTCCTCCAAATGATGTCATTTGAAATAGACAGTTGTATTGTCTGATGTTCCTGCGGAATTCGTTCGCTGTGGGTCCATCGCCGGCAAACAGATTGTGTAATTGATGGGGTAAAGGTCCCAGATTTCCCAAGGACACCTTTCCATTCGTGCAGCAAAAATGAGCTGTTTCACCTTGGAAAAGAAGCGCTCTACAATGTGGACAAATCTTGTCCATCGCACCGACGTCAGCAGAAGTGAAATTTCTTGCATTCTGCGTGTTTCTCTGCCTTGTCTCAAGAACTTCCCTTATCCTATCTCTTTCTCGCTGCTCGTGAAGACGCTGTGCCGTCTCCTCTGCAGATTCCGCATCTCTCCTCATACGATCTCTTTCTTGCTGCTCTTGATGGCGCTGTGACGTCTCCTCTGCAGATTCCGCATCCCTTCGCAAGCTGACTCTCTCTCGTTCCTCCTGAAGACGCTGCGCTCTCACCTCCTCCGTCTCAGCACTCCTTCTCATCCTTGCCCTTTGTCTTTGCAGCTGAAGGCGCTGTGACCTTTGCTCAGGCGTTTCAGCATGTCGTCTCTTCCTTTGGCTTTCTCGTTGCTGCTGAAGACGTCGTGATCTCCCATCGTCTGTTTCAGCACCCCTCGGAGATACTGCTTCCGCACGAGAACTTGAAGGAATGTTGCTATTCGCGTCCATAGACGTGAGGTGTGATTCGTTGTCCGCGTCCGTAGCGCCGTCGGAGGGTTGATACGACATTCTTCCTGCAAATAGTATTGTTTTTGTGCTATCGTTTTGCCGATCATCAAATGACAAATAAATTACATTGTGACAATTAAAGATTTCAAATAAACCTATTTAAAGTGTATGCGCATATAAATAATTTAAAAAATCGAAGAAATATCTCTCGGTAATTTCCTGAAACATTTTACTTCCGGGTAATAATGTTGAATGAAATAACGAAGATATATACTGTATGCCTATTATTTTAGGCGGTGTATTTTCGTATATCAACGTGGCGCGCTTTTTAAAATATATCTCTGCAATTTCCCGTGTGTGCGTGAATGTTCTCAATTATTTCTTTTACCGAGTCTAAAACCATCGATAAAAATGAAATCAGATGGAAGCGGTAATAATAAAAAAAATCGAAGAAATATCTCTCGGTAATTTCCTGAAACATATTTTTGCCGATCATCAAATGACAAATAAATTACATTGTGAAAATTAAAGATTTCAAATAAACCTATTTAAAGTGTATGCGCATATAAATAATAAAAAAAATCGAAGAAATATCTCTCGGTAATTTCCTGAAACATATTTTACTTCCGGGTAATAATGTTGAATGAAATAACGAAGATATATACTGTATGCCTGTTATTTTAGGCGGTGTATTTTCGGATATCAACGTGGCGCGATTTTCTTCCCGTTTTTTTTCAACCGAGTCTAAAACTATGTTAGCGACTGTGAAAAATGAAACGATATATCGAATTTGATTTGAAATAAAGCTGGGAGAGAGAGCAAGACACCACGGGCCTACAAAACAGGCCTCAAAGCTATGCGAGTTAATAAAATGGTGGATATTACTACTCTCTCAAAGGGGTAAGCCACGCCCCCGGACCGATCGAATGTTACACACAAACACGCAAGATTTCAATTTTATAATTATATAGATAGATAGATAGATATATATATATATATATATATATATATATATATATATATATATATATATATATATATATATATATATACAGTGGAACCTTGACTTACGAGTGCCCCAACTTACGAGTTTTTCGAGATACGAGCCGTCGCTCCGGCGGTTTATTGCTTTGAGATGCGAGCCGAGATCCGAGTTACGAGCTTTCGCCACCCGGTCACGTGGTTATCTTGCCGTTCAAGTACAGTATCTTTGTCATATAGCACTGCATTTTAGTTTTCGCATTTCGGTTATTTTGAGTTTTGCCGCCAGGTGGGTTCAGGTCACGTGGTTATCTGGCCGTGCACGTACAGTATCTCTATCGTATAGCGCTGCATTTTAGTTTACGCATTTCGGTTATTTTGGAAAATTTCTTAGTTTTAACCATGGGGCCTAAGAAAGTGAGTGGCAAGTGCAGTGCTGAGAATAAGAAGAGGATGATGTGCTTGGATATAAAACACGCAATCGTCGAAAAACATGAGCGAGGTGTCGAGGAGGACGTATATAACGGCCGAGGAGAAGAGCATGCCAGGCCACAACTTGTTCAGAATGCCGGCGATAGCTCGCCTTCTCTTTGTGGAAAACACGGTGAGATCCTTAACATCCAACAACTAATGGGACGCAAACGGGGCGCCCAGTTTAGCGGTACACACATTGATGAATCACCCTGCCTGTGATTCACCCATGACAGGTTATAGCTGGGTCGGGATTCAAACCCAGGCTGGACAGTTTAGACTTTAGAGTCAAGTGTGCGTACCTCCAGTCCAGGCCATCCTGCCAACTTGTATGCTGCATACAGGTGAAATATAAAGCGCGAGATATTTTTATATATACTGTATATTTTAAAAAAAATTGGTGTGGTTTTTGGCGGGCTGGAACGGATTAATAGCATTTCAATGCATTTCAATGGGGAAATTTGATTTGAGATACGAGCAATTTGAGTTACGAGCTCGGTCACGGAACGAATTAAACTCGTAAGTCAAGGTTCCACTGTATAAAACAAAAAAATATATAATAATATATATATATATATATTACTTTTTTTGTATATATATATATATATATATATATTTATTTTTATATATATATATATATATATATATATATATATATATATATTGCATTGAGAAAGTATTCAGACCCCTTCACTTTTTCACATTTTTTTTAGGTTGCAGCCTTATGCTGAAATCGTTTAAATTCATTTTTTCCCTCATCAATCTTCACTCAATACCCCATAATGACAAAGAGAAAACAGGATTTTAGAAAGTTTTGCAAATTTATTAAAAATAAAAAACTGAAATATCACATTTACATAAGTATTCAGACCCTTTGCTATGATACTTGAAATTTAGCTCAGGTGCCTCCCATTTCTCTTGATCATCTTTGAGATGTTCCTACACCTTGATTGGGGTCCACCTGTGGTAAATTCAATTGATTGGACATGATTTGGAAAGGCACACACCTGTCTATATAAGGTCTCACAGCTGACGATGCATATCAGAGCAAAAACCAAGCCATGAGGTCGAAGGAACTGCCTGCAAAGCTCAGAGACAGGATTGTGTCGAGGCACAGATCTGGGGAAGCCTACAAAAAAATTCTGCTGCATTGAATGTTCCCAAGAGCACAGTGGCCTCCATAATTCTCAAACGGAAGAAGTTTGGATCAACCAGAACTCTTCCTAGAGCTGGCCGCCCGGCCAAACTGAGCAATCGAGGGAGAAGGGCCTTGGTAAGAGAGGTGACCAAGAACCCGATGGTCACTCTGGCTGAGCTCCAGAGATCCTGTGTGGAGATGGGAGAAACTTCCAGAAGGACAACCATCACTGCAACACTCCACCCATCTGGGCTTTATGGCAGAGTTGCCAGACGGAAGCCTCTCCTCAGTGAAAGACACATGAAAGCCCACAGAATCATGTTTCTCACAGTCTCAGAGTCCTTTCGGTGCTTTTTTGCCAAGGCCCTTCTCCCTGGGAGGGGGGGGGGGGGGGGGGGGGACACTTATCCAACCAAGATATTTTGTTGAATTTGTAGAATTTGTTTTTCACTTGGAAGTTGTGAGTTATGATGTGCAAATACAGGTGTAAAAAGTCTGTTCAATGCAATTTAATTCCAGGTATAAGGCAACGAAAGGTGAAAATTTTGAAAGGGGTGTCGACTTCATATATATATATATATATATATATATATATATATACATCCTCATTTGTTTTTCCTACATGTGCAATCTCTGCCAATCTACCCCTCCCCATCTTCCTGCATACCCTGCCATCTGCCACGCAGAGGTAATGAATATGTAGATGCTTGCATTTCCAACTCTGTACTATTCACCTTTATATTAGTGTAAGACTGTTCCAAATAATTTATTTTAAAAACACTTCAGGATATGCTGTCGAGGGCTTTTCAAAGGAGTTTGCACTTCACCTTCAGGAGGGCTTTGTGTTATGACTTTTGAACAACGTTGTGCCCTAGTGTGGTGCAGCCCGCGTGGTACCATTTTTTTTTTTATGCCAGTGACCTGCCTGGAGATGCTTCATGCAATGCTGCAACCTTGTAACTCTCTCACTCTTTCTCCCTATCTGTCTATCTATCTATCTCTCTCTTTCTCCCTATCCATCTATCTATCTATCTCTATCTATCTATCTATCTATCTATCTATCTATCTATCTGTCTATCTATCTCTCTCTATCTCTCTCTATCTCTCTCTATCTCTCTCTATCTCTCTCTGTCTCTCTCTGTCTCTCTCTGTCTCTCTCTGTCTCTCTCTCTGTCTCTCTCTCTGTCTCTCTCTCTGTCTCTCTCTCTCTCTCTCTCTCTCTCCCTCTCTCCCTCACTCCCTCCGTCCCTCTCTCCCTCTCCCCCTGCTGGTCATTGATGCGCTGTGTGTACTGTCATGGCGGCTTCCCGCTTCTTGTCGTGAGTACTCTGTGTTGGTTGTTTTATCTATCCCCCCCCCCCCCCCCATTTCGCCCCCCATTGTTTATGTTTGTAAAGTTTCCCTGTGTTTTCCTTTTATGTTGAGATGAGAGATAGAGAACCATAGAGCACACTTATCGTGTAGGTTAAGGGTAATTGGTGTTTTTGGCGGTCCCTTGTTCTTTTTTTCCCCCAACTTATTTTTTTCACTTTAAACCTGTTTTATTTTAAACCTTTTTTTCTCGCTTATAATTCCTTAGTTTGTTTTGTTAACGCTGACTTTCCCTAAGCTGGGAAAGTCGGAGTGCATTACTAACTTCCTCTTCCCGAGCTGGGAGGACGAGGTCGAGTCTCATGTGTTCAAACATGGCGGCTGCTCATTCGCAGCGATATGCAGCGTTTGAGCAATTATCACGCGAGCATGGCATTGCGTGTTCTCCACCGGAGGGTATTTCGTTGGAAGTGATTGTTCTCAGATCGGGAACATGATCGGGTTTGATAAGGTATGTGCGGCGTCGTGTATGAATAAACGAGTTATCGTGTTTGTGTCCGATGTAGAGCACGTTGCTCTCATCGTCCAACAAGGTTTGTCTCTCGACTCCGGACACTTTATTATAGTCTATCCCTTGGATACTCCTGCTAAGTATCATACTCCTGCTAAGTATCATCATGGACATGCCCCTTCACGTTGAACCAATGGACAGCGCAAATGAGGGGTTTGTTACGGTTTCCAAAGTTTAAAAAACGTAAATCGGCTGTAAGAAGTGCGTCACCTTCTGGGAAAAGGCAAATCGGTGAAAACTACATCACTGGAATTCAATGTGATAACAGGTTTGCCTTATTCGAGAAAAAGGATAATTCAGAAACCTCCACTAGTACAAACGTTATCAAGGAAAAAGTGGAATCTAATTTTCCAATCCCAGTGAGTGTTTCAGATCCCTCAGACAGTGTCATCTCACACGAGGACGTTAATTGTGCAGCTTCCTCCTGTCAATTGCAAGAGGAGGAAAAACACTTAAAATCTCCCCCTAAAAATGTAATAAATGAGGAAAATAAGGACACCGAGAGAATAAAAGAGGATAGTTTAAATCCACTACAGGAGAGTGACATCCATGAACCGAGCACCGTGGTCATGTCACAAACAGGCTTGGAGTCCGCCACCTCGCATCCCGAAGAATCTTCAAATATGACTCTGGCACAAAATGTTCTTGAATAAGTTTATTTTATTGAAACTGAGCAATCATGTGATGTGCGCCATAAAGCCGAAACACCAATTGATTCCCCATATGAGGAATGTGATGGTGAGGGTCAAGAGGAGTCCTCAGATTCTAAAGGCTGTGAACAGCCCTTCAGATGACGAGCTTCGGGACTTCTTGAGAGATTCCTATCGGAAAAGAAACATTGAACTGAAAGATCATTTCCCCGATCTTCAGGTGTTGATTATTAAATTGAAGGAAATTGTGCGTAACCCTGACACTCCAAATTTCACTGATACTCAGAAGCACAGGTTAAAATAAATAATCCAGAAAGCTCGGCAGGAGCTTCTTAAATGAGGTCCTATGGGTTTTTTAAAATCTATTTAGTTATTTATCTTCTTTCTTTTTCCAAAAAGAATGAAACAACTCCAAACATTAACGGTGGTGCTAGTTTAGAATGCAAAGTTCAGGTGAAAGATCTGACCTGGCGTTTGCACCTGGATGTCTTGTTACTGCAAGAAACGCATGGAGATCCGAATGCCCAAGCCCAGTGGAGAAGGCTAATGAAGGGCCAGTGGTTCTTCAGCGATATCTATTGTCTCACTGCTGGAATTGCTTTCTTTGTCTCTTCCTCATTAACACTCTCACAAGTTCAACATAATGAAGTAATTCCCGGACATCTGGCTTGTCTTCAATTCACTGCCAATAATCAAATCTTTGTTTTTGTAAACATTTATGCTCCCAGTAAGAATGCTGAAAGGCACAACCTCTTTCTAAAACTAGAGGATTTTCTTAGTACAATTGACTTATATTGCTCTTTTATAATGAGTGGCGACTTCAACTGCACTCTTGACCCTGTTTTAGACAGAAACAGTGCGGAGCCACATCCTAGATGTCAAACCCTTGGAGAAAATCATTAAGACGACGGGATTAATATATGTCTGGCGTGTTCAGCACCCAATGCAACGTTTACTTGGTCTGGATGTACGTCTCAGATACACACTCTAGCCAGGTTAGACAGAATTTATGTCAATACTGTAATGCTTGACAAGATATTGAAATCTGATATCGTGCCTTCTCTTTTCTCTGATCATCTGGCTGTAACTTTGTCCTTTAAGCTTGCCCTGCAGCAACATGGCAGTCCATATTGGAAGTTCAATGTCATGTTACTGGAAAATGCTGCTTTTTGTGAAGCTTTCAAAGTGTTTTGGATTAGCCTCAAAGAAAGAAAGAATAATTTTGATAACCCGATATTATGGTGGGACTACGCTAAGGCACAGATCACTGTCTTTTGTCAACAGTTTAATTATTTCTCATCTTTTAGTGTGAAAAGGGAGAGGTTTGCACTAGAAAAGGAAATAATGAGGTTACAAACTGATGTGGAAAATAACCCCAATGGAACAAATAATAATTTGCTATTGGAAAAGAAGACTCTACTAAACAATCTAGTCGAATACCAAACAAAAGGTGCAATGGTCCGTCTACGGATGGATCAGCTATATAATTTAGATGCACCGACTAAATTTTCCTTCCATTTTGATAAAAAGACTAACAATCAAAGGCAAATTGAAACCTTAAAGCTCTAAACTGGTAACACTGTGATGTCACAAGATAATATGAAGAGGGAGGTTTATAACTTCTTTTCAGGTTTGTTTATGGCAAATGATGTTGACGATGACTCAATAAATTATTTCACATCTGACCTCCCCATGCTAAGTTCTGCTCAAAGGGATCAGCTTGGCTCCTTACTTTCCTTGGAAGAGCTTACACTTTCTCTTGCTTCTTTACCTACTGGTAAATCTCCTGGATTGGATGGCCTCTCAATAGAGTTTTATAAATCCTTTTGGCCCTTATTAGGCCCAGAACTATTGGAGGTCTTTAATAGATCATTACGTTGTGGTGACTTGCCGATGAGCTGCCGAAGAGCAGTAATTAGTCTATTACCCAAGAAAGGAGACCCTCAGCTCATTGATAATTGGCGTCCAATCTGTCTTCTAACTTCAGATTATAAAATATTTTCTAAAGTTTTAGCTCGATGCATCGCCCCACTTCTAGAGTCGTTGATTCAAAGTGATCAGTCTTATTGTATTCCTAACCGACAGATACATGACAACATATTTGTATTAAGAGATCTTTGGGATGTGTGTAAAATAAAAAATGACAATCTTGGTTTGATTGTGCTTGACCAAGAGAAGGTTTTTGACCGTGTAAGTCATGTATATCTTTTCAAGGTCCTAGAGTGTTTTGGACTTGGTCCTATTTTTCTCTCCATGGTAAAACTGTTCTATAATGGCATTTCCTCAATACTCAGAGTAAACTCTGAACTGACTTCACCTGTAAAGGTTGGAAGGGGTATCCGTCAGGGATGTCCTTTATCCGGTATTCTGTACTCTTTAACATTGAGCCTCTTTTAATCAAAGTCCGCAGCATCTTAACCGGATGCAGGAATTTGCTAACAAGACCTGTGAAACTCTCTGCATATGCTGACGATATTTGTGTCATCGTACATAATAGCGATGAGATCAAGAAACTGGTGGACTGCTTGGACTATTATGGTTTAACTTCTTCAGCTTTGGTAAACTGGAACAAGTGCCAGGCGATGTGGATGGGCCCATGCCAGCTGCCTATGCCTGTCCTTCCGAAACACCTCACCTGGTCCCTCAACGGAATGAAGTACCTTGGTGTTTTCATCAGTGATGCAGCAATGCAAGCGAAAAATTGGGAGGGTCTCGCTGACTCTCAAACAAAAGCTGCGGAAATGGAAAGGCTTGCTGGCTCTGTTTTCATGCCGGGGACGAGTCCTGGTCATCAACAATTTAGCAGCATCTATACTGTGGCACAGAGTCAAAGCCATTCCGCCTCCTGAACACTTTCTGCTGAATATATTATTTGACAGTAATAAACTTCTTCTGGAGTGGAAAACACTGGCTCCGTCCAGAGATCCTGAATCTTCCATTAGAGGAAGGTGGACATGGTCTTGTGGACATCGTGTGCAGGGCAATGGCTTTTGGCATCGCCTCAATCTGGCAGCTTCTCTATGGTCCATCAGACCCAGCCTGGAGGTCCACCGCCCTCCTCCTCCGTCAAGCCGGCCTGCTAGACTATTCATCTGGTCTATTTCTAATGAACATGAAATGTATTGATTTGTCCTTGCTTCCACCATTTTATAATAGAATTTTAAATGCTTGGCATGTTTTCTTGGTCGACCGTGATTATGTTTCTTACGCCATGGAGATGTTTTTCAGTGAACCTCTTTTTCACAACTCTCTTTTCAAAAGAATTTGTTGATTATTTTGTTCAGAACGGAGTCAATCGTGTTGCTGATGTAATGATTGACAATAAGAGATGGTTAAGTGCTGCAGCACTTGCAAATAAAGTTGGCATGCGGTCTAACCGCATCATATATTCTTTATTATGTGAAATACTTAATGTGTACCACAGAGTTAAGGTGCACTGGGAGCAATTTCCTCGCACTGGTGATGGCCCAATTGTTTGTGAACCAAACCTCTGTTTCCCAAATTTAGAACTCACCCCCAATGAATTCTGGTACAATAATAAAATATTTACCAAAACTACGTTTTGGGTCTGCAGGTCTTGAAAATCGCGTAACATACCATGCCTGCGTCAAAGCAATCCGGCCCTCCTTAGGAACTTGGCAGTTGAGGAAGTGGCACAATTGCTTGCCTACAGAATACCCCTTCCAACCTAACTGGAAAGCCTATTATCATGTACTTATTCCGAAGAAAACTGCCGACCTATCGTGGAGGTTGGCACATTGGATATTACCCACCAATAAGCTCTTAAATGTTTTTTCTCCTGAAATATCTGGCCATTGTCCCTTCTGTGGTGCTCTTGAGACCTTGTCACATGCTTATGTTGAATGTGCACGCTTGATTCCTTTATTTGTTTTGCTTCATGAAATGTGCACGAAGCTTTCTTTAAACTTTACCTTGAATTATTATATTTTTGGCTTTGTCTCCAATAGAAGTGGTTCGAGCGAACTTTCTCATTCCCACGGCAAGAAATCAATATATCACATGAGAAAAATGCAAATTTAAAATCCTTTAAGATGTGCAGATAACCTTCCGGCCTGTTTTAAAGTACTTGTATTTGCCCGTATTAAAATGGAATTTTGTTTCTATACATCTATGGATAAAGTACTGATCTTTAAAAGTATATGGGCATTAAATAATGCGCTTTGCTCTGTTCAAAATGGTGTGTTGATCACAGATTGATCACTCCTCGAACATGATATGAATTTTTGTGAGGAACAAAACACTTTATTTTCTTTTTTCTTTCTTGATGTATTAATGGCCTTTATGTAAATGTTCCCTTTAAAATGGTTTTGCTTTGTATACTGAATCGAGGCTCGTGAAAGAGCTAACATTTATTTCACAAACAAATCAACCAGACAAACAAAATATATAAAAAGAGGGAGCGGAAGACAAGATGGGGAGAGAAGGGGAAGTACACAAACACAACATTTGAGAGCAGGGAGAAGTGTGGGAGGGAGAGGGCTTGGGGGGAGGAGGCGTGGGAAGGGGGGGGGGGGGGGAGGTATAAAACACAAGGGGACCGAAATTAGCGGGGGTAGAAAAGATCAAGGTTTTGGATGGGGGAAGATAAGAGATGGTGGTGAACAGCTGTTTTAAACACCTGGAGGGTGGAGTGGGATTGAAGAGAGTGAGGGAGTTTGTTCCAGAGGCGGGAGAAAAGAGGAATGAAGGAGTGAAGGTGAGCAGAGAGTCTTGATTTTGGCAGTTTAACCATAAGAGGGTTGCAGGCAGATCTTGTGCGACCTGTAGGAATATTTGGGGGACAGAGCCCAGAGAGAACTGGGGGGGGCAAGGCCAGAGAGGAGTCGGTAGAAGACGGAAAGACCACCAACCTGCCTGCGGTGAGTGAGTGAAAGGCCCTTGGAGTTAGCTTCGTCGCGGGAGATTCCAATGATTCTGAACGCTTTGGTTTCAACAGCGTGAAGACGAGCTAGGTGTGAGGCAGGAGCACCAGACCAGAGGGGAGAGCAGTATTCCATAGAGCTGCGGATGAAAGCCTTGTAAGTGGTGAGGAGCTCAGGTGTACCAAGGAAGGACTTCGCACGACGGAGGATGCCCAGTCGGCGACTGGCTTTGGAGGCCAGATTTGAAATGTGGTTTTCCCAGGAAAGATCATGGCAGATAGTGAGACCCAAAAGCTTGAGTGACAGAACTTCTTGGAGAGGATTATTCAGAAAGTGGATGGGAGGGTTGTCTAGTCGGTCTTTTCGGAGCGACATCGTAAGAGTGTGAGATTTGTCAGGATTGAAAGACATGTTCCACTTGTTTGCCCAGTCTGTGATTTTGTCCAGGTCTGCAGAGAGTGAGGAGGCTGCAGACTGCCGATCTGAGAGATGAGGAATGGAGCGACAGAGAGTAGAGTCGTCAGCAAAGAGATAGAGAGGATTTTCAAGAGAGTCAGAGAGATCATTGATGAAGACCAGAAAAAGCACAGGGCCCAGAACACTGCCTTGGGGAACTCCAGCCTGAACAGGAAGAGGAGATGAGAGAAACCCATTCAGGGCCACACGTTGACTACGAACAGAGAGGAAGTCCACCAGCCATGCGTGGAGATTTCCATGGATACCAAAGGAGGAGAGTTTGGTGAGCAGAGCGGGGTGCCAGACCGTATCGAAGGCACGTGAAATGTCAAGGGAGACAGCTCTAATTTCCTGTTTGGTGTTGAGGACCTCCATCCATTGTAGAGACAGCAGAAGCAGCATGTCAAGAGTAAAGTGACCTGGTCTGAAACCAAATTGATGGTCAGAGATCAAGCCATTGGAGAAGAGGAAAGATTTCGTATCTGAAGCAATGATGGATTCCATGACTTTGCTGATAATTGGGAGAAGGCTGATTGGTCTGTAGTTGCTAGTATCTGTTTTTGCACCTTTTTTGTGCAAAGCGGTGATGTTGGCTGATTTCCAAGCAGATGGCAGATGACCTTGAGCAAAAGAGAGGGTGAAGAGAACAGAAAGAGGGAGTGAAAGAGCGGAAGAACATGATTTTAGGACCCGTGGGCTGATGCCGTCAGGACCAGTTGCAGAATCAGAGTCGAGGGTTGACAGAAACTTTTCCACCTTGTCAGGAGGAAAGGACACAGAGTCCAGGAGCAGCTGGGTACGACTGGGTACGGTGGGTACAGAGAGGGTTGGGTTTGGGACACAAGCTTTAGAGGCAAACACAGAGTTGAGGCATTCAGCTTTTTCACGTGCGGAGTCAGCCGTGTAGCCGTTTGAGGTGAGGGAGGGGATGAAGGGGGGGAACAAACACCAGAAACAGATTTGACCAGACGCCACCAGGATTTGGAAGAGGGAGACAGATAAGAGAGTTCGGTCTTGAGAACGGAGAGATATTGTTTCCTGGCTCCTGAGGGTGGACACACACTTGTTTCGGGCTTTGTGAAAGGAAATGAGATTTCCTTCCGTTGGATTTGCTTTCCAGGAGACGAAAGCAAGTTGTTTCTGGGCAACAGCCTCACCACAAGATTCCGTGTACTATGGACGGGAGGAAGGGTATGACAACTGAAGACGAGATGCGATAAATCTGTGCATGAGAGAGAGCAATTTACTTTGAAAGAATTCCCAGGATGAGTTGATGTCAGAGGCGGAAGAGATGGGAGACCAGTCCAGATGATTGATGGCTGCTTGAAGACCGTGCCAGTTGGCCTGAGTGAAATGCCAGACTCGTCGACGCTTAGGAGGCTCTCTGAGAATGGTCAGAAAGATGTCCACTTTAACAAGCACATGATCAGATGAGCCGATTGGAGCAGAAGAAGAGCAGCAGACATTTTCAGGGAAGTTAGTCATAACCAAATCCAGAAGAGAAGATGCTCCGTTGACTGAGATCCGGGTCGGGAAATTGACAGATTGTGTCAGTCCCAGTGAGTCGCAGAAGTCCTTTGCTGAAGTGCCATGGCTGGTGAGAGAGGTACCCACACCCAGCCAACTGGCATGGTGACAATTGAAATCACCACATATGAGGAAGAGAGAGTTGGGATCGGTAGATAGAAGTTGGTCCATATTATCAGACAGCGAGATGTAGATGGAGTCATCACTGTTTGGTGGACGGTACAACACACATATGAACAAAAGGTGGGAGCGAAGGGGAAGCCGTAGCCAAAGGTATTCCTGGGGGTGAGGTGGAGAGAGGGCAGTGGAGGGCGAGTGAGGAAGAGAGTTTTTTTTTAAAGATAGCAACCCCACCTCCAGGACGAGGCTCCAGGTCTATCATACCGGAGGAGGGAGTAACCTGGGAGAGATACCAAGGAATCAGAGACATCATGAAGGAGGAAAGTTTCTGTTAAGCAGATCACATCTGGTTTGTCAGAAGCAACCTGTATGGAGAGATCATTCAAGTTTGAGCGAAGGCCCGGATGTTTGAGGTCCATTCCGTTAATGAAGAGGAAGGGGGAGCATCGGATACAGAACAGGGGGGGGGGGGAGGGGTAGGGTAAGATGTGGAAGAGGAGGAAGAGGTAGGGAGAGCTGTTGAAGGTGTGTCAGAGATTTCAGAATAGCTTGGAGAAAGGGAAGAATGGGGCGGACAAAAGGTTTGATGGAGATTGGGTGAGGCACAGTGAGGTGTTATTTGAGGAGGGGGAAGAGCGAGGCAGAAGGTTGGGGGAGATGAAGGTGAAAGTTGGAAGGGGGAAGAAGCAGGGAGGATGCTTTGAGGAGGAGGGGTGAGGGGAGTCTAGGAGGGGAGGAGCGAGGGAGAGTCTCGGAGGGGAGGGGTGTGGGGGGAGTTTAGGAGGGAGGGGAGGGAAGGGGCAAGGGGGGAGATTTGAAAGGGATGGGTGATGGGGAAGATTTGGAGGAGGGGCAAGGGGGTAGATTTGGAGGGAAGGGGTGATGGGGAACTTTTGGAGGGGAGGGGTGATGGGGAAGTTTGGGGAGGGGCAAGGGGGAAGATTTGAAAGGGATGGGTGATGGGGAAGATTTGGAGTGGAGGGGCAAGGGGGTATATTTGAAAGAGATGGGTGATGGGGAAGATTTGGAGGGGAGGGGTAAGGGGGTAGATTTGGAGGGGAGGGGTGATGGGGAATTTTTGGAGGGGAGGGGTGAGATTGGATTTTGAAAAGTGTACGATTCATGGGAAACGAACATTTCTTGCAAAATGAGTTTCTTGAGACCTTTGAGTCAAAAATACGTTTGAGGACGCTGAAGGAGGGGTGGAGGGCTGGAGAGTTTAGGGAATGTAGAAAAGAGGAACTGTAAGAGATGGTATTATTGTTTTTTTTGGAATGAATAGATTTGGTGAGCAGGACGAAAGCATCCTTTTGTAGGAGAAGAAGAAAAAGGTGTTATAATATATGACAGAAAACAGTTGTTCAGGGGAGAGATTAAACATTTCTAACCACGTGATCACGAACAACGTGAACGAAGAACGAACGAACAAATAAGAACAACAAATAAACGAATAAGAACTGAGAAGGAAATATTTTTTTGGGGGGTTTTTTTTTGAGTAGAGATATTAAACAAGGAGGTATGGGGTGAACGACTGGGACGAAACAGAGAACGAAAGAAATTGCAGCGCATTCGACGAACAGCTGAGAGAAAACAAAACCACAAGGTCGGAGACGGTAGCCTAAGCCTCCTACACTAGTACTAGGACTAGGCCTCAGAATACTCGACACGCATTAACCGACGATTGTGTATACATGTACGAAAAATTAACACTGAAAATGTTCCTAAAGACACGCGAAAGGTACACACACCGAAAGATAGATACAGTCTCGACAAAAACACAATTGTGAAAAAAATTTTGTTGTTCATATTTGATTTGTGAAATGGTTTTATTTATACTTTAAATATATATATATATATATATATATACAGACTTGGCATTTAATATGGAATTTTTTTTTTTCTTGACTTGGGTTTACTTTCTGAACTCAGTATATCAATCTGGTGAGTTTCCTTTACCCTTCGGTGATGTCTTTGTTGAAAGAACCATGTCACTGATTGTCTTTCGCAGCAAGAAGTCAATAACAGGATTATATCACAGGTGGCGTGACAAAATGTAAGGACAGGTACATTTGACGATTGGCTTCACAATCAGGTATATAAGGGTTGTTGCGTTCTGTATTAGTGGAAAACAACTGCTGCGCGTCTACAAAAGTTATTGCCGCTTTCTCTGGAGATGGTCCGTCAACTTGACTATGCTGTTTGTCATGGAGTGGTGGCTTTATGAAATTCTGGCATGAAACAGCGTGCTATTGCTCGGCAGTATGGCATCACTCAAGGTCAGGTGTCAAAGATCCTGAAACGAAATGCTCAGAGGGGTGTCCCCACTCCAATACCGAGGCCAGGACGTCCACGCAGAACCACAAGGAGAGATGATCGCCAGCTGCACCGGTTAGTCTGCAATGGCCGTACCAAGTCAGCTAATCGGCATAGGGCTGAGTGGCAGCAACTGACAAATGTGCCTGTATCCAGAAGGCTAGTCAACCAACGACTGGTTCAAGCAGGCTATCATGCCAGGCATCCCCTGAGAAAGCCACGCTTGACCAGACAACACAGCCAGCGCCGATTGCAGTGGGCCAGAGAGCACCGTCAATGGCAGCCAGAACACTGGAATCACGTGACCTTCAGTGACGAGTCTAGATTTCTGGTCTGTCGTCAAGATGGCCGCGTCCGAGTGCGCAGACAAGTGCATGAAGCCCACAACAGAGATTGTATAGTGCCAAGAGTCCAAGCTGGATGTGGTGGGGTGACCGTTTTGGCTGCTTTTCATGCAGGGGGCAAAACTGACCTGGTTGTTCTGAATGGAAACCTGAACCAGTTCAAGTACAGGGTCATTCTGGAAGAAACATTGCTTCCATTTGCTCATGCAGCCTTTCGAGGAAACTTTGTCTTCCAAGATGACAATGCACGGCCTCATCGTGCTCGCATGATCCAACACTTTCTTGCTGACCGTGGTGTAGAGCATATGGAGTGGCCTGCCATGTCCCCGGATATGAATCCGATAGAGAACTTGTGGGCAGAATTAACGCGTCAAATCGACAACTTGGACCAGCAGCCGACCTCTGTGCGTGAATTGCAGCAGACTATTGTCACTGCATGGCAAGCGATTCCTGTCCAAACCTTGGCAAATCTCCTGATCAGCATGCCTCAACGTGTACGTGCTCTCCTGAATGCTCGTGGGGGTTACACGAAGTACTGAACTGTAATTTTACTGTCCGTAATCCCAGTCATAATTTAGCTTTTGTTTTTGTTGAATTTTTTTTTGGCTAATGTGCAAAATAAAGAGATACTTCTGGAAACGTGCAGAAGTTGAACACAGTACTGTCCGTGAATTGACTTCAATATCAGTTTCCATCACTTTCAAGGATCAATTTATTTGCTTCGAAATGTCAAATGTGGTTTTTGTTTCTTTTAAAGGTCACATTAACAAAATCTAGAATAATTTCAACATAATTCCAATGAACTTTTGGTTCTAAGTCATCTTGAAAAGTAAGTTCACCCCCACAAAAAAAAAATTCCATATTAAATGCCAAGTCTGTACTTTTTGATATTTTTGTAATAAAAGGATGTAAAAGTCATACTCTCTCTCTCTGTCTCTCTCTCTGTCTCTCTCTCTCTCTCTCTCTCTCTGTCTCTCTCTCTCTCTCTCTCTTTCTCTCTCTCTCTCTCTCTCTCTCTCTCTCTCTCTCTCTCTCTCTCTCTCTCTCTCACACATCCAGCTACTCATCTTGGCGAGTGGTGGCCCCCAAGCCCTCGTGCATATCATGAAGTCGTTCCGCTATGAAAAGCTGCTATGGACGACCAGCCGTGTACTGAAGGTCCTGTCCGTTTGCAACAGCAATAAGCAGGCAATCGTGAACTGTGGTGAGCATGGAATTGGTATTTTGCATTACATTTGTGAAATTGCTAACGGCAAAATATTGCATCCCAGAAATTTCTTCAACAGTGAAACTTTAAAATGAGGGTATTCAATTTTGTGCATTTAAAGTGAAACTCCAGTGAAGTTTCAAACTCAGAGTTACTAAATCTTCCTTATACGTAGTGTGGACGTTGCCACGTCTCGTCTGTGATTTCCTGTTTGATGTTTACCAGATTCTCAGCACGATTGTATGTTTTGTGAATTTGGTTCATTCATTTATTAATTGCATTTAATATTTATTTACTTCAAGGTACATACTCGAAGCAGATACATACTCGTTGTTCAATTTGATCTGCTTGGTGCATCATTATTTTTAAAAAAAACAAAAAAAAAAAACACCAGGTTCTTAATACAGCTCTGGTCATTATGGTTCTTCTGTGAATGTGGGACCCTTGCAGTACATTTTTGAGCTTTTGTTTAGAATGCACACCTTTCAACACCTGTGCCTTTTCTAGGAGGTGTACAAGCAGTGGCTCTGCACTTGGACCATCCTAGTATGCGCCTCGTGCAAAACTGCCTGTGGACATTGAGGAACCTCTCTGACGTTGCCACAAAGGAGGTGAAGATTATTTATTTCTCGATGTATCTCGGTCCACCAGGATTTTATTTTTCCTTCTATACAAGATTGAGGCTCATGGAAGAGTGAGGTGACAGAGGATAAACGGGTAAGCAACTGCCAGTGGGATGGGAGTATGGAGGCACAGTTGGACAGAATAAGCAAAGGGAATGTAAAAAGAGGAGGGAGGAGCGGAGGAAACGATAACCTGCAGGTAAGAGGGTAGGGTTAATGGGGGTGAATATAATTGGAAAGGCTAAGGGGGTGGAAAGATTGAAAAAGTTGAGGATATATGTTAGCGCACCATTGGTTGAAGCCCTGAAGGGAGGACTTGCTTCTCGATACTTTTGTTTTTTTTTGCTCTTGTTTGCAAAAGCTCAGTCCTTCATTATCACAACTAATTCAGTTCTCTCGATGTGGTTTCTTGCCGCAGAGATTTAAATGACCAGATGCCATTTTCTTCCTCTATCAGTGCAGAAAGCGTTTAAAGGTAGTATGAGAATACAATGTCCTTGTTGGCAAATTGGGGATTGGTGCGGAGTGGGGTTGTGAGAGGGGTGAGGACCATTTATCTTTATGTTTATCCTTAATGATTTGAGAAGGAAATGCTTCAACATAAGCATTTACCTGTTCTTTGCTCCCCATCCTAACCCAATTTTGAAACACTTTGTCCAACTAGCAATAGAAAATCAAATCGTAATTGTATTGAGAAATTAGCAAACCAGCGGATCTTTGTGACATGTTTACTTCTGGATCAGGAGCTTTGTATCGATCAAAAGTCAAAATCATGATTGTATTGAGGAACCGGGTCCCTGGGCACCCAAAAGACCCCGAAGACGCAAGAGCCCGAGGACCAAAAAGACCCTTGAGTACGGCAGGCAGGTATGCTACAAGATCATGGAGACCAATGAAATTTTCATGGCGTTCAGTTTGAAAATATGACGTGACTTGACAACAAAAATGACTTGCTGACAACTCTGAGAAATCACATGATCATTTTAATGTGGAAATGTCTCCCCAATTCCTTTTGATCATCTGCCAGGAACATTGTCATCATATTATCTTTTCCACGTGACTTCCCCTCCCTACCAACCAATTTATCACTCCCTCTTTCCTCCCCCCCCCCCCCCCCCCCCCCACCTCCCAATCCCGACAATCCAGGAGAACGTGGATTTGCTGCTCAAGCGCCTCGTTGAGTTACTTAACTGTAACGACTACAACGTGACAACTTGTGCTGCGGGCATCTTATCCAACCTCACCTGCAACAACAGCAACAACAAGCTCACAGTTTTCCAGGTGCCATCCATCACGGCGGCGTATACGTGTAACATGTATCCAGAGCACCTCCATGAGACAAAGTTTACCTTGATTGTTTCATTGATTCCACTTCCTATGGTGTTGGAGCTTGTTCCATATATAAACCAGAACGGCACTCGGTAGAGCGCATACCCCCGCCAGAATGAACAGTTTGTCTTGTATCCCACTGATAGGCCGGATATGCATCCATACCATAATCTCATCAGCCTGCTCTTGTCAACGACCCGACTCAGCCACCAGGTTTTGTCATAATCCGTCCATAACTTTTTCAGATATCTTGCTATCTACTATATAAGAGAGATGTCTGTCGTGGAAATCAATCAGGTCCACAACTTTGTCCCATAGGTAGGTTTAATCACAATTAGATCTCTGGCATCATCCTGTAAAAATACAATCATGCAATAGATATCAGGATCTTGGTATCATACAGAAAGGACCGATAATAAGAGTCAAAGCAAGCGAGTCTAGCATATATGTGCGGGTACGTACCATTCAAGACTACAGGACTACATGTCATAGTAAATGTCACAGGAGTGGCTCAGCGTCGCGGATGTCCCAGGTCTTATAGACGCCCCTCAGTGGTTTAAGCGAGTATCACTCCTGGGTTCAGCTTTGGTATAATTTCACTAAATTCTCCCCGCCGTTCGAACTATACTGCCGCTAGGCAGATTTCAAGCGTGCGTCAGCATTAATTGATTGGGGACGTCATTCCATGTCAGTCGGTCCACCCGTAGCGGTCGGGGTGGCGAACTACCCTGCTAGCTCGTGTCCGGAAACTACCGGGTACGGCGTCCCCAAGCCCGGAGTCCCCTGCGTCGGAGTAGCCGCTGGAGGCAGGTGTCGGAGGGGGCACCTCAGAGCCTTCAGGCAGGGGTGTAGGTGACGACAGAAGTGACGGCAAAAGTTCCATAGAGGAAGCTTCGGTAGAGTCCATAGACTCATAGATCGGTTCGTCGATATCCCTATAAGGGTCGATGACCCCACAAGGTGCGAGATGGCGTACGGAGACAGTGGACTCGCGTCCATCTGCCATCATCACACGAGCATGCTCGGGATTAGCCTGGAGTACCTGCACCTTCTCTACAAAGGGGTCGTACTTGCTTGTGCGCACCGCTCGTTTGAGATAGGCCGGCCCCGGCTCAGCGAGCCAGCTGGGTAAAGATCGGATACTACCCGAGCTTCTAGGGTGGTGGAACAGTCTTTCGTGAGGAGTCTGGTTGGTGGCCGTACATAGGAGAGCCCTGATCGAGTTCAGAGCCGCAGGTAGCGACCAAGCCCATTTATCGAGACCCCGGCCGAGGGTCCGGAGGCTTAGCATGATGGTCCTCCATATAATCCCATTGAAGCGTTCGATCTGCCCATTCACCTGGGGTCTGTACGGTGTGGTGTAACTCGAAGCAACATTATTTTGGAGCAAATAACCTCTCACCTCCTGAGACAGGAACACCGCACCCCGATCGGTATGCACGTAGGCCGGATACCCAAACATAGAAAACAAATTCTGCAGGCACTGTATGACAGTGGCAGCCGTCATATCCCCGCACGTGTAAGCAAAAGGGAATCGCGAGTACTCATCAACGATAGTGAGCAGATAACGAGAGTTGATCGACGCCGGCAGCGGTCCTTTGAAATCCATTGCCAATCTCTCCCACGGTCTAGTAGCCCTAACCAGCGTCCCCATGGGAGGGTTGTAAAAACGCGGTTTGAGTTCCGCACATATAGCACAGTCACGGCAGATCCGGCAGATGTCCTCAATCGAGTATGGCAGATTACCACTACGCACAAAATGAGCGAAACGCGCCACCCCTGGATGACACATAGTGTCGTGCAAAGCGCGCAGTCCCTCCAAAGTTACGATCCCCGCGCACGTAGCCGGCCTTGATAAGGCGTCGGCGACCAGGTTATCCTTCCCCGGGCGGTATTTGATGGTGTAGCAGAAGTCGGCGAGTTCGATACGCCAGCGAGTGATTTTCTCATTCTTAATACATTGAGCATGTAAGGTTTCATACATGAACGCAACGCTTTGTTGGTCCATGATGATTTGGAAGCATCGCCCGAGTAAGTACGGTCGCCATCGCCGAATCGACTCGACGATCGCGTACGCTTCTTTTTCGACAGACGAATGCCTCCGCTCAGCGGAGGTGAGAGTCCGCGAAAAGAAAGCCACAGGGTGCCCCCCTTGGGAGAGAGTCGCCGCTATTGCATGATCCGAGGCATCACTTTCTAAGACGAAAGATTCGCTCTCGTCGATCGTCACCACAGCGGCGCCAGCGATGTCGGCCTTAAGGCCCCCGAAGGCCGCCAAGGCGGCCGGGCTCATGGGGAACGTGTCGCAGGCCACGAGGGGGCGGAGCTTCACGGAGAAATTTTGCACCCACTTCGAATAGTGGGCGAACAGCCCGAGAGCGCGCTTCAGCGAAGCCCGATCGCTAGGCGGAGCCATATCGAGCAAAGGTCACAGACGCTCCTTATCCGGAGAGACCGAGCCATGGGTCACGGTGTACCCCAGAAGATCTATCGTGCGTAGAGAGTAACGACACTTAGCCTCATTCATGGTTAGGCGATACCTCTGCGCGACCTCGAGGAAGCGCTTCAGATTAGCATCGTGATGCCCCTGGTCATACCCACAAACCGTAAGATTGTCCAGATATACAAAGACATCTGTCAAGTTCTCCTTAGTAACGAGGTCGTCCATAGCCCTCTGAAAACAGGCGACCCCGTTCGTCACCCCAAAAGGTAGTCGGGTGAACTGGTATAACCTTTGACCCGATTCAAAGGCTGTATAGATGCGATCAGCCCTAGAGATGGGGATCTGATGATACGCACTACGCAGATCGAGAGTGCTGTAGACGGAGTACTGGGCCACCTGTCGTACTAGCGCGTCCATCCCCGGTAAGGGGTAGGCGTCAAGCTGTGTAAAGCGATTAACCGTCTGTGAGTAGTCGATTGCCATGCGCCGGCGATGGGCCTCACTTCGCACCACTAAGACCTGGGCCCGCCACGGCGACCGGATAGGTTCGATAACACCGTCCTTTAAGAGCTGGGCCATTTCTTCCGCAATGAATTGCGCGTCTGCTCGTGAGTAGCGCCGCGATTTTACCGCTACAGGAGTGCAGTCAGTGGTCAGGTTGGGGAACAGCGAAAGAGGCTCAATTTCCATTTTCGCGAGTGCACACACAGCAAGCTTGTCCGTCCCACCGAATTCCATTTCCAAACGTCCATGTCGCTTAAGAAAATCGTGTCCTAACAGAATGTCAGCACATAATGCAGGCAAGACCATGAGATGTACATCTGGAAACATGCGTCCCTTTATCGCAAGTTTCAATCGACATTCCCCCTTCGTGCTGAGCCTAAGTCCTTGGGAGGCCATGAAGATCCGTCGTGTAGTCCCGAGGACCGGCCACCCATGGTGACGCACCAGCCGCTGGTCGATAAAACTATCCGTAGACCCCGTGTCGACTAGGGCCCGCGCAAAAATGCCTTCGACCAAGAGCGGAACAATGGCCTGATCAAGGCCGGAAGATCCGGCAGGTATTGTGCCGTCCGAGCGAGAAGATCGCGTCTCGCGTGTGGATCCCACACTGGCTGCAGTTTTCCGGTCGTTTGAGCAGCCTCCGGAGGGCCCCCGTGCCAAACGCATAGTTAGTCGTGCCGGAGCAAGAGCGTGTAGTTCGTACGAGCGGCTGTCAGATGGCGCTCGTGTCACGTGCGAAAGATCGCAGTCAATTGTACTTTCATGTGCTGGAGCAAGAGCGTGTAGTTCGTACGAGCTGCCGTCGGATGGCGCTCATGTCATGTGCAGCGTTTGCTGCAAAACAGGAGGAGCTTTCAGAGCAAACACTTGTCGTTTGTTTGAGGAGGGCGTTCGAACGCCAGTCAAGGTCGGTCGCTCCGCGGCCGGTCGTGTTCGCGCCATTTGTTTTGGCGGCCCGATGTATCTCACCAAGGACGTGCGTGCAGCCAAGGGCCCGTGAGGAGGAGGACCGCTCATCAAAGCCGGGTGAGGTGCCCCGCTCTGTGCTCGGTCCGTTGGCTCAGCGATAAGCCCATTCAAGGTCGCGCGAGCTCCTGTGCCCCGCGCGGTCTTCTTGCAGACTTTTGCAAAATGTCCTTTAGTCGAACACAAATGGCATATTGCTTCCCGAGCCGGACACGCCGACCTGGGATGCTGTCGATTGCCACAGAAGTAACACGTCGCGTTCCGGTCAGCCTTTGGCCTGGCTGCTGTAGCTGCTGCCAGGCCGGAATCCGAGTCCACCTCGGGAGCGGCCAGGGGCTCGGCCGTAGTCGAGTCCGCACCCGTATCCTCGGCGGTAGCCCTCTCCGGTCGCGCGAGTTGAGAAATCCCCGCAACGACCCGTGCGTGGTCATAGGCGGTAGATTGTTCCCGGGCCTCAGTGTAAACGTTGGCCACCCGTAGTGCCTCCGCGAACGTCAGGTCAGCTGTCTCCAAAAGTCTGAGTCTCAGACTTGAAGAGCTGATCCCAGAGACGAAAGCATCTCGGACAAGATCGTCCTGGACTTGCTCGTGTGTCCGTACCTCTTGAGTACTGTCCGCGAGGAGATGTCGCAGCTCCTGGGCGAAGCGATCGATCGACTCAGTGGGCTGTTGACGCTGCGTTGCGAGCAGATGCCTGTTGTACACCACGCTCCGTTTCTTAATGTAAAGTCACTTTATTTCTGCCACGGCGGCATCGTACGTCGTACATCGTGCGATGCTCCTGTAAACGCGGTGGTCGACTTTGGTCTGCAGCACAGACAGCTTCGTTTCAGCGGTGGGAACGGCATCCTGGGCTCCGAACTGGTTCTCCAGCGTTTTGAGCCAGTGAGTGAACTCCGAGCCCGAATCCTCAGCTTGTGGGTCGGCGCCGAGTGTCGGTACATTGATCATCTTGTGTCCCGCCATTTCCGTAGATCTTAATTGTGATTAAATGTCGTGGAAATCAATCAGGTCCACAACTTTGTCCCATAGGTCGGTTTAATCACAATTAGATCTCTGGCATCAACCTGTAAAAATACAATCATGCAATAGATATCAGGATCTTGGTATCATACAGAAAGGACCGATAATAATAGTCAAAGCAAGCGAGTCTAGCATATATGTGCGGGTACGTACCATTCAAGACTACAGGACTACATGTCATAGTAAATGTCACAGGAGTGGCTCAGCGTCGCGGATGTCCCAGGTCTTATAGACGCCCCCTCAGTGGTTTAAGCGAGTATCACTCCTGGGTTCAGCTTTGGTATAATTTCACTACAATGTCTGCCTGTGTGTGTCGCTATTTTTCTCAGAGATGGCTGAGCGGATCTTCATCAAACTTTCCGAGGTTCATCAGTGAGTGCCTGGGAGTGTTTTAGGCAAAAAAAAAAAAATTTATGAAAAAAAGAAGAAGTTTTTTTTTTTTTTGGAATCGCTCGATCGTGCCTAAGACTTTTTAAATTAATGACAGCTATATACAAGTACACATTTGCATAAATAAATACAAAACAAACACCAGACATTTGAATACAAATAAATCAAAGAATTCCGGAAGTGTACGAAGTTGGTAGTTCGGCTTCTTCTTCATTTTGAATGGCATCACAGTTAACTCAGAAACGTGATGAACCCCCTTCCTCTCCTGCCTCCCCCCTAACCCCCCCCCCGCCCCTCCCCTTCCCTTCCCCTCTTCCCCCCCAATCCCCCTTCCCCCCCTCTCCCCTTAACCCTCTCTTATCCCCCTTCCCCCCTTTAGCCCCCTCTCCCCTCTCTCTTCCCCCCTCTCCCCTCCTCACCTCTCCCGCCTCCCTCCCCCTTCCCCCCCTTCCCCTCTCCCCCGCTCCCCCCCCTTCCCCCACCAGGCAACGCCAGTACTTCTGCTAGTACTGTATATCGTTTTTGGCCCAATCTTTGAATTGTGAAGAATCACTTTCAAATTATATTAGCTGGATCCCGATCTTCACCAAAATGTAATCAATTCGTCCTTGTCACACACCCAACCTGTCCACCACGTTTCGTCCAAATCCATCCGTAACTTTTTGAGATTGTAGGACAAACAGATGGATAGTCAGACAGCCAAAAGTGAACCAATTGCTTAACCCTGCTTATCGCTCCGCATGTCTAGGGTAACGATATCAACAACAAGGTATGATTTATCAAGGTAAAAGTTAGATGAAAATACAAACAACACACAGATAACAATATAACAGAAAAACACGACGGATCCAGTTCGGAAAACGTAGCTTTGATTGAGTTTTAAGGGGCAGCTGTAGATTCGACCCACACATGGAGCAACTCCTGAACCAACCCTTGATGGGTATATCCGCTAGTATATTATATAGAGTACAAAGATATGAAACGTCGATATACTTTTGGATTAACAGTGAGGCCGATGGCAGATCAACATCGCATTTGAACTTGAGGGTGACAGTAATGTCTTTAAATCAGAACAGTCGTGTTGGCAGGAGCAATCGGTTATTTATCACCGAATTAATTCACCGCAGCTGTGATTCGGATTTTGTAAAAGTAAAGCAAATTGTTCATCTAATCCCTAAGAGCTGCGCATGAATAAGCTCGTGTGCCATTTTCCCCACTTGGCATGTGCTGTGGTGTTTGTCGCTTCGTAATGTATTCTACATCGTCACTGATGATTTGCCAACGAGCAACGAAGCTGGTGTGGGATTTGAACGGTTCCGTAGCTCTGATGTTGCTTAGCATTTATTCCACATTTAAATGCTTTACGATTGAGCCAATTGGGATGAGTGGGAATTGTGTACGGGCTTTTGTACAACTGCTCTTGGACATGTAACTAGTAAGCAAAATATTTTTTTTTCCTTTCTGTATATGCATATATTTGGGGGAAACAACTTTACACCACGATATTCAGGAAATCTGACACATTATTATCACATTAATTCAATCCATCAGGTTATCTACTCTATTTCACGGGGGGAGCGGTAGGTGGGCAAAGGGGCGATGCGGTTGAAGACTGTTGTAGGGTGAGGAATTGTAAGCCCTTCTTCACCTCCTTCATAGATGATCCCAGCTATTGGTAATTCCCCTGACTGTTCTTGTGTAAATGTTGAAGCAAAATAACTATTTAAGCCTGCCATCTCTCCTTCAATGGCCCTACACTTGTCCTAACTTATTTACCCCTTATATACTTAATATTCTTGAAGCCTGGTGTTGGCTTAGCGGTTAGGGTGCCAGCTTGGGATCCTAGGACCCTGGGTTTGCATCCCGGTCGATTGCTGAATTAACGCCAGGGGGGTTGACTCAGCCTGGCATCCTTCCGAAGTCGGCAAATTGAGTACCAGTTAACTGGTAATTCCCTGTGTGTCGCAAGAGGCGACTAACAGGGTTGGCGTGCAGGAAGGGCATCCGGCCATAAAACATTGCTTCAAAAAAGGGGGCCACGGTGCCCAAAAAAGGCGAACCCCCGCTCTGCGGGGAAAAAGGGCCTCTAAAGGTGTTTTTTTTATACTTAATATTCTTAACCGTATCCTTCTCATATTCTTTTTACTGTTTAGCGGTAGGGCAATGCCGTCTGGAACAGCATTTGTCTGTCGTCCAGTGTATGTATGTATGTATGTATGTATGTATGTATGTATGTATGTATGTATCTATGTACCTTCTGCTGGAATTTTGTGGGTTTATTCCCTTTAAAATTCGTTTTCTCTGCAACCGTTGATCTGATTGACACAAAATGTTCACCATAGGTGCACCTCCTCCTGTAGAATTTTAATGATAATCATGACGTCATATGTCACGTGATACGGGTGCCATGTTGGAAAAACCAAAAAACTTCACTCCTCCATATCTCTGAAACCACTCCATGAAAAAAAAATTTGAAAGGTGGCTCATTGTAAAGTTATTATGACATCATAAATCGACAAGTAGAATGCTTTATCCGATCAGTATGACATTTATTGAGCGTGATCTAGGGATAAATTGGTCAAGAAAAAAATTGATAACGTCATTTGTCACGTGGTTCGGCAGCCATATTTTTACGGCGCAGCCCATAAGGCAATGCCACCTGGAACAGAGTTTGTCTGTCCGTCCGGTGTATGTATGTCCCTCACAAACTTCCACCAATCAGAGCTGAGGATCTGGTCCGATGACAGGGGGACAGCAGACTCTCCACTCAGCAGATCCAAGCCCGGTACACGTTTATTAGACTATCAGTCTTGGTTTTTCTTAATTAGTCTCTATTTACAATGATACTAATACAAGTCTGATTCCAGTCGCATTAGTTTAGACATAAAGACTTCAGCTTATCCTTAACCCTGCTTATCTTCCTGGAATATACACTACATGACCAAATGTATGTGGACACCCGAACATCACACATTTAATTCCAAAATCATGGGCATTAGTATGGAGTTGGTCCCCCCCCTTTGCTGCTATAACAGCCTCAACTCTTCTGGGAAGGATTTCCAAGAGATGTTAGAACATTGCTGCGGGGATTTGCTTCCATTCGGCCACAAGGGCATTAGTGAGGTCGAGCACAGATGTTGGGGGATGAGGCCTGGCTAGCTGCCTGCATTCCAATTCATCCCAAAGGTGTTTGGGGTTGAGATCAGGGCTCTGTGCAGGCCAGTCAAGTTCTTCCACACTGCTCTCAACAAACCATTTCTGTATGGACCTCGCTTTGTGCACGGGGGCATTGTCATGCTGAAACAGGAAAGGGCCTGCCCCAAACTGTTGCCACAAAGTTGGAAGCACACAATCGTCTAGAATGTCATTAATTGTATGCTGTACCATAAAGATTTCCCTTCACTAGAACTAAGGGGCTGAGCCCGAACCATGAAAAACAGCCCCAGACCATTATTCCTCCACCACCAAACTTTACAGTTGGCACTATGCATTTGGGCAGGTAGCGTTCTCCTGGCATCCATCAAGTCCAAATTTGTCTGTCGGACTGCCAAATGGTGAAGCGTGATTCATCACTCCATAAACGCGTTTCCACTGCTCCAGAGTCCAATGGTGGCGAGCTTTACACCTCTCCAGCCGACGCTTGGCATTGCGCATGGTGATCTTAGGCTTGTGTTAGGCTGCTCGGCCATGGAAACCCATTTCATGAAGCTCCCGACGAACAGTTGTTGTGCTGACGCTGCTTCCAGAGGCAGTTTGGAACTTGGTAGTGAATGTTGCAACTGAGGACAGAGGATTTTTACGGGCTTCAGCACTTGGCTGTCCCATTCTGTGAGCTTGTAGGTCAGTAGCCTACCACTTTGTGGCTGAGCTGTTGTTGCTCCCAGACGTTTCCACTTCACAATAACAGCACTTACAGTTGACCGGGGCAGCTCTAGCAGGGCAGAAATTTGACGAACTGACTTGTTGGAAAGGTGGCAGGCTATGACGGTGCCACCTTGAAAGTCACCGAGCTCTTCATTACGGCCCCCATTCTACAGCCAATGTTTGTCTATGGATATTGCATGGCTGTGTGCTTGATTATATATACCTGTCAGCAATGGGTGTGGCTGAAACAGCCAAATCCACGAATTAGAAGGGGTGTCCACATACTTTTGATCATGTAGTGTACTTACCCTGCACACTGCGCTCTTGCTCCTTTAACATTTCCCATTTCTCTGATGCAGATTTCCCTACTGTTTTTGTCCGAATCTAGATTGCCTAACTCTCTCCTTATACCCTCAAAGTTTGCTGCCTGAAATATAATTGCCTCGCTCTGCTATGCTAGCTAGCCTGGTGTTGGCATAATGATCGAGGTCGCTAGCTTAAGGTCTGAAGGTCTTGAGTTTGAGCCACTGTCATTCTGTTATAAATAACACCGGGTGGGATGACACAGCTTGCCATCCTTCCTAGGTTGGCAAAATGAATAGGGACTTTCTGGGAAGAATGAGCCATTCAAGTATTCTGTGTCAGAGTGGTGACTTCTCTGGGATTGTGCCCAGTAGCCAAAGATACACTGCATTGGCAGCCATGTGTCTGAAGATTCAAAAAAAGTTTTGGTTCTTCTTCTTCTTATATCATCCTGAACTCTAACTCTTAACGAAATACGTTTTTTGGATACAGAGTCGAGGCTCGTGGAGGAGCGAGAATGTAAAATGGATGAGAACGTAACAGAAAAAAAGGAAGCATACAGACAGCAGGGTTGAGGGACAAAATATAAGGAGACTTGGACAAATACGAGATGTGGTGAAGAAAGAGGGATATGGAAGGAGACAGAGGCAGAGGAAGCAAGATGGAGACAGAAGCAAACTCTCAGGAAGGAAAGACTGGATACTTGAAAAGAGGTCGGGTTCGGGAGGGTTAATGGGGTAGAAAATATCATGTTGTGGATGGGGGATGATCTCAGATGGTGGAGAAGAGTTGCCTTGAGGAAAGAATGAAATCATTTACAAGGAAATTACATGTTGTGAGATTTCAGAGAGATCCGTTAGCGGATTCAGCATTGCTTACGGCAAATACGACTTTGTTATTTTTATTGTGGATATTTTACATCGTGGTTTTATGTAAGGTGTGATGTTTTCTCTTGCTTTTGGAAGGTGTTGGTAATATAAGCAGCAAAATAGAGCGCAATTATATTGGTTTAATTTTGAAGCACGTCGTCTCATCTAAGGCCTAATTGTATTGTTGATTATTCAAGAGCGGTTGTTCGGTACATTTCTTTTCAAATATTCATGGGATTGGATTAGTCTGTGGTCAGTGCTGGTAAATAAAGGTCGTGTAAATGTAGTTGGGAAACAAGTCACTAGAGAGTGAGTCAATCGGGGAACAAGGAGAACATCTCGGAAGATTAGAAGTGGTGTAATAAATACTTGATGTGGGCAGTACCGGGCTGGGTGGATTCAAACAGCAGTCTTTGTTGTCAGAAGTGTGTAAAAATGACAAACCTGAGGATTGGTATCGATGGTCAAAGGAACAAATAGTTAGATTGCAGGGGATAATGCAATGTGAACAATTTGTAGATAAAAGTTGGTTACGTCTGCGGAGGGAGTCGGCAGAGATTGGTCGTGGTGAATATGGTAATAGATGGTGGTGAGAATGGGCTGCGTGTAGGCTGTGGTGGTAGGGGGATAGTAGATGGTGGTGAGAGTGGGGTGAGTGCAGGCTGTGGTGGTAGGGGGATAGTAGATGGTGGTGAGAGTGTGGTGAGTGCAGTCTGTGATGGTAGGGGGATAGTAGATGGTGGTGAGAGTGGGGTGAGTGCAGTCTGTGGTGGTAGGGGGATAGTAGATGGTGGTGAGAGTGGGGGTGAGTGCAGGCTGTGGTGGTAGGGGGATAGTAGATGGTGGTGAGAGTGGGGGTGAGTGCAGGCTGTGGTGGTAGGGGGATAGTAGATGGTGGTGAGAGTGGGGGTGAGTGCAGGCTGTGGTGGTAGGGGGATAGTAGATGGTGGTGAGAGTGGGGGTGAGTGCAGGCTGTGGTGGTAGGGGGATAGTAGATGGTGGTGAGAGTGGGGTGAGTGCAGGCTGTGGTGGTAGGGGGATAGTAGATGGTGGTGAGAGTGGGGTGAGTGCAGTCTGTGGTGGTAGGGGGATAGTAGATGGTGGTGAGAGTGTGGTGAGTGCAGGCTCCTTTTGCAGACCCTGATGCTCCTTTCTGGCTGCTCCGCATCCCTTCTGTAAAAGTTTTGCGTGAAACCGGTAAACAAACTTCAATTCAGTATTCTCAATTGCAAACAGCCATATACCTGTCAGACCTCATGGACACAACGAAGACATATAATCCAAAATCTTGGGACCTGACAAACGAACTTGAGTGAGGGGAGATGCCTCCATCAAAATACGCGCTAAAACTCGAGCAATATCCATGTCACAACTATGCGCGTTGTTTAAATTAAATATGTATCGGGAAAAATGCACGAAACAAGTGGTTTGGTCCACATTCGGTCTGCAGCAATAAGTACATCAAGGCGGTGTCGGACATTCCTTGTATTTCCGTGCAGCCTTCTTTGTGCTTTCCATCATCGACGTGGTCATGCGGAGCTCGAAACAGGAACGGCCCACATTTATTTTATTGCCAATATTCTTTCTGCATTCTGCCTGTTTGTATTCTTTATGACCATGGCAAAGGCCATTGCACAATCAGCACTGCTGGATGCCAGGCTGGGTGAAGCTGTCATAACTTGTTTCAAATATGGGAATCTCTCTTTTCTCCTGCATGGGGGAGAGTGTGTGGGAGGGGGAGCGGGTTCAGGGGTGGTATTATGCGGAAGATTCAGCACAGCCTCTTTCGCTTGTCATTCTGGGTCCAGCTGAGCAGATCTCCATCTTTTAACAACCGGAAGTCCTCAAATTCATCCTTCAACATTTCTGCACCTGCCCTGTATCTGCAAAATCTATCCAGCTTGTTCTTGTCACCTGCCCTACTCAGCCATCAGAATCCAAAGATTCGTCCGAATCTGTCCATAACTGTAGGGGATATCAAGATATTGTTTTTGGCCCTGTCTCTCAATGGTGAAAAATCACTTAAAAACTATAGTATCAGGATCCAGTTTTTTTTTTTTTGTATACTGAATCGAGGCTCGTGAAAGAGCTGACATTTATTTCACAAACAAATCAACCAGACAAACAAAATGTACAAAAAGAGGGAGCGGAAGACAAGATGGGGAGAGAAGGGGAAGCACACAACCACAACATTTGAGAGCAGGGAGAAGTGTGGGAGGGAGAGCGCTTGGGGGCAGGAGGTGTGGGAAGGGGAGGGGGGGGGGGGGAGAGGTATAAAACACAAGGGGACCGATTATTCACCCAAATCTCTTGTCTATTCGTCCTTGTCACACTGCCAACCTGTCCACCAAGTTTCACCCGAATTCATCCATAACGTTTTGAGATATCCTGCTCACAGACAAACACAGACAGACAAACTTGAGTGAAAACATAATGTCCGTCCAACCTTCATTGATGGAGGTAGAAATGGCTTGATAAAGAAAGGTCTTTGGCACGAGCTAAATCAAAGACCCAATATATTGTCTTGTGTATGGCCCCCATGCCAATTGCTCAACTACGACCAAACGACAGCTGATGCAGTGATTGTACACGTCAAAGCCGATTGGTTAGAGGATGACCATTAGGGTGGTCCAAAAAACATCGATGCTCTACTGGATTATTGTTAGAAATGGTCTAAAACATTCACCCACCAAATATTTTCGCTCAATTCCATCTAGAAACTCAGACACACTTCAATTGAAATATGGCGTTTTTTACCAAATTTGGCTAAATGAGAACAATCCAATAGCAACCTAGGTGGAAAAAGTACATGCACTATTGTACTAAGCCATTTTGTGGTTCGTGACTTTTTGCATGCGCTTGCGCCTGTGAGTGTGAAATCATCACGGTCGAAACATGTTTGACAATGCTTGAAACATGTTTGAAACATGTTCATACATGTCTGACTCATGTTTCGACCATGAGGACTTCACAGGGGTATGTACGATCAATGACATTATTTAGGAAAAAAATATTTCTAAAGTCTTTGTAAGCCTCAACATGGACGATTTTCATTGAAATTGACCAAAATGACAAATTTATATGTTGAGTGTGTATGAGTTTATAGATGACTCAGATGCAAAAAGAATTTTGGGTGAATGATTTAGACCATTTCTAACAATAATCCAATAGAGCATCAAAATCCAGATAAAAAAGTGATTTTTTGTGCATTTTTGGACCACCCTAATGACCATGCTTGAAGCTATTTAGAACAAAGCTGTACCTGAGCAGAGAGAGCACTTTGTGCTCTGAACGAGGTCTAAACCATGTCGGCTATTCATATTGTTACAGATCCGGGGTTCAGGGGTTACCACGAGGGGATTCCTCAGACCTGCTCCCTGACCTCTGAACCTGAGGCCACCAGCCCCATGTAAAGTAAGTACACCCCATGTGAAGTTTTGACTTTTTCAACATATTTCAACATACAGCTATTTGATCTTCATTTCAACAATATTGATAGATAAAGGTGATATAATATAACAAATATCATGAAACATTTACATTTTGTAGTCCATTGTATAATTTAAATAAACATTAATGCAAATTTTGCATGTGGAAAAAGTAAGTACACCCCATGAAATGTTTTTTTAAATCTTTTTAACATATGTGGACATATCAATATTTGATCTTCATTTAAACAGTATCTACAGATAAAGGTGATCTAATTGAACAAAAAACAATGAAAAGTTGACTTTGCAATAATTTATTCAACAAAAAATGAACAGAGATGCCATTTCCTTCTGTGCAAAAAGTAAGTACACCCTTCACCCTTGGCTCTAATAGGTGGTATTGCCCCCTTTGGCAGAAACAACCTCAAGTAGGCGTTTCTTATAACTGTCTACCAGTCTCTGACATCGACTGGGATAAATTTTTGCCCACTCTGCAGAATTCTTTCAGCTGTGCGATGTTTGAGGGGTTTCTTGCATGCACAGCTCGTTTCAAATCCCCCCACAACATCTCGATGGGATTTAGATCTGGGCTTTGACTTGGCCATTCCAGAAACCTCCATTTCTTTCTTTTCAGCAATTCCTTGGTGGATTTACTGGTATGTTTAGGGTCATTGTCATGTTGCAAGGTCCACTTTCGGTTGAGCTTCAACTTTCCGACAGATGGCCTCACATTATCCTCAAGCACCCTCTGGGGCAATGAAGAATTCATAGTGGATTCTATGATTGTGAGCTGCCCAGGCCCTGATGCAGCAAAGCTGCCCCAAACCATAATATTTCCACCACCATGCTTTACAGTTTGTATCAGGTTCTTGTGTATGCTGTCTTTGGTTTTCACCAAACATGTCTTCTGGTACTGTGGCCAAATAGCTCTACCTTTGACTCATCTGTCCAGAGCACATTGTTCCAGAAGTGCTGGTCTTTGCCGAGGTGTTCATTGGCAAACTTTAATCTTGCCCCGATGTTCTTTCTGGACAGCAAAGGTTTCCTCCTGGCACACCTCCCATGTGGATCAAATTTGTGCAGCCTCTTTCTAATGGTGGACTCGTGCACTTTGACATCAACAGTGGCAAGAGCTACCTGTAGGTCCCGTGATGACATTCTGGGGTTCTTGGAGACTTCTTTCAGCATCTTGCGGTCTGCTCTCTGGCTGAACTTGCTGGGGCGGCCTGGCCTGAACAAGTTAGCAGTTGTTTGGAAACTTCACTTGTAGATGATCTTCCAGACAGTCGAATGATTGATTTCAAATTGTTTGGAGATCTTTTTAAATCCCTTCCCAGACTCGGAGGCATCTATAACCTTCTTTCTGAAGCCCTCAGAGAGCTAATTTTGATCTAGGCATGGTGACACCGCATACTTCAACAACAAAGAGCAAACCAAACTAAATGTCTGAGGTTTAAATAAGACAGGTTCCTCCAAGATCCTCTCTAACGATGTTCTAATCATTTGCACCTGAGCTGGTGCACCTGATTCTAATTTTAGGTATTTGAAATAGTGATAAATGTAGGGGTGTACTTACTTTTTCCACATGCGAAATTTGCATTTATGTTTATTTAAATTATATAATGGACTACAAAATGTAAATGTTTCATGATATTTGTTATATTATATCACCTTTATCTGTCAATATTGTTGAAATGAAGATCAAATAGCTGTATGTTGAAATATGTTGAAAAAGTCAAAACTTTACATGGGGTGTACTTACTTTTTCACGTGACTGTAACTCCGCAGTCAGGCGGGGTGGCTGCCGATTAGAACAGCTGAGCCTAGCAGGATTTTCGGTCCCTGGTTAGACGTTACCTTACCGTTGGCACGGCAGCCCTAATTAGCGGTCATGCCCTCAACAGCCACCTGTCTATTTATTATGTATGGCCGATCAAACCATGGATGGCTGTTGGCTAATCTCAGTGCCAATCAGTGGGGCAAAACTTCTCATCTATCTAATCTTTACGTACTATGTCGAACCAATGAAAGAAAGAGACAATCAAGAAGGATTGAAAGCCGTTTTTTGTGGGGGTTTTTTTGTATACTTGGTCGAGGCTTGTGTAAGAGCCAACTCAAAGAACATATAATAAAGGCAGCAGGAGACAAGGGGGGGGGGGGGGGGGGGAGAGAGGGAAGCACAACAAGTGTAGGGAACAGGGACCTTGGGAGATCTGTGGAAGAGAGGCTGCTATGGCGAGGTACACGGGATAAACAAGATGGACACTACAGGGACTTTCAGAAAGGAAAACAGAGAATTTGAAGGAGGTGGGTTTGGGGTGGAATAACTGGGGTAGAAAATATCATGGTTTTGGATGGGGGAAGATAAGACATGGTGGTGAACAGCTGTTTTGAAGACCTGGAGGGAACAGTGGGATTGAAGAGAGTGTGTGAGTTTGTTCCAGATGCGTGGAAAAAGAGGAATGAAAGAGTGAAGGTGAGTCTTGATTTTGGCAGTTTCACCAGTAGAGGGTTGCTGGCTGATCTTGAATGTCCTGCAGGAATATTTGGGGGACAGACACAGAGCTGGGGTGCAAGGTCGGCAAGGAGTCAGTAGAAGACAGACCACCAACCTCCCTGTGGTGAGAGAGTGAAAGACCTTCAGAATCAACTTCATTGCAGGAGATAGTAATTATCCTAAAAGCCTTGGCTTCCATAGTGTGAAGGCGAGCTATGTGGGAGGCAGGAGCACCAGCTCAGAGGGGAGAGCAGTACTCCATCAAGCTGTGGATGAAAGCTTTGTTTGTGGTGAGCAGCTCAGGTGTGCCAAGGAAGGACATCGCTCAACGGAGGCTGCCGAATCAGCGACTGGCTTTGGAGGCCAGGTATTTACAAGTGCAGTTTACCACCAATAAAGCATGTATTTACAAGCAGGCAAAAGCACAGGAGAAAAATAGTTGCCCTTAAGCATGCAAAGATCCCATTATATAATTATTCAAATCTTGTCACCAAACATGACATAGGAGCCTCATGCATTCGGGGATGATTAGGGAGAAATGGGCCAGAGAGAGGGAGAGACGAAGAAGAATCGTGGTGTGGGTCCGAACCTGGCCTCACCCGTACCTGATCCGATAGGGTGTAAGGTATGGTGAGTGGCTTGGCGCTCTCTTGTGACACCTGGCGTTCCTCAGTGTTCCACTTGGAGCGCTTGCTTGGCACCCTTTTGTGGCACCCGGCATTCCTCAATACTCGCTTGTTGCCTCTCTTGCCACTTGGCAGCCCTCAATGCTCTCTTGGCACGCTTGCTCGGCGCCATCTTGTGACGCCTGGCATTCCTCAGTACTCTTCTGTGAATGGCTCCACGACACAGTCTGCACAAACTCTGAACGACATGTCTGCTCTCTACATCATGGATTCACCTGGTGCGAGACATGAGAACAGGAAAAAACAATGCCTTACCAATATCCACTATTTTGGACAGCATTGTCACCCCGGAAATGCAGCAATGGCCAAGTTGCCATTATACACGTGTACTGTACTTACTACAGGTTCAAAAGTCCTATAAACTACATGAAATGCAAACGGTGCTCAGGCCATACATTTTTAACTACTCCCCCTTACCCTGTAAACAATATCATTGAGTTGAGGCTAACACATCAATATTCTGACACAAAGTCAAAAAAGACTCCAATTGTCTGTTTCTGCATCTCTCTTGCACTCGATGAGTAAATTAATGGGTGATGTTTCACCCATGAAGTTGCATCTTGAAAGTCTGACTCGTAGTGTCGCAAATCGCGTTGCCGCAACATCAGGATGCCATTTTCTGTTTGGAAAAAAAAAAAAGTCAGCAGTTTTATTCTTATACAGGAGGAATCGATTCAGCTTCAAATTCTGATCAGAGAAGCCCATGAGGATTTGTGCGCGCTCTTGAGATCTCGATAAACCCAAAAAGCCACGGGTTTCGCAGGTAATCTTGAAACCCGACATCGCCGATCAGCTGCTGTTGGTACGTGAGAGTTATTGGTCATGGCTGCCATCATGGGTGAGAAATGCAGATTAGCAACAAGCTTATAGTAGTCGGTCCTCCATTTGCATGGTGGTTACGATCATGAAATACACCGTGCAAATGAAAACCGTGTACAAAGATACCAAAGGCCGAGGACAATAGGAGGTTACGTTCTTGAAATACACCGTGCAAATGAAAACCGTGTACAGACACCAAGAGCCTAGGACAATAGGAGGTTACGTTCCAGGCTCACAAGATAACATCCCTCATTCATCCAATAGATTAATATACATGCAACAAAATATTATTAAACAATTTTAATGTAATTTAAATTTGCTACTTTTAATTTGATTTAATTTGTAATTACCTCTACCACCGAAGGTGGATGGAGGTTATGTTTTCAACCCTGTCTATCTGTTTGTGAACAAGATACGTATCTCAAAAGGTTGTGGACGGATTTGGACGAAACTTGGTGGACAGGTTGGGTGTGTGACAAGGAAGAATTGGTTCAATTTTGGTGAAAACCCGGATTCGGATCCGGCTAGTAAAAAAAATTAAGTGATTCTTCACCATGAGTGATAGTGCTAAAATCGATACATAGCACGACATCTCAAAAAGTTATGGACGGATTTGGACGAAACTTGGTGGACCGATTGTGAGGGTGACAAAGACGAATCATTTCGATTTTGGTGAAGATCTGAATAAGGATTCGGATACGAGAATTATTTAGACATGCTGAATGGAGAAGGTGGATCAGACTCGGCAACGGTTGTTAGAGTGAGATGTGCATGGAAGAAGTTTCGGGAACTGAGTGTCGTTGAAGCTGAAGTGAAAGGTGTATGCTGCATGTGTGAGAAGTGTTACGATTTATGGGAGCGAGACATTTTTTTTTTTTTTTTTGTATACTAAATCGAGGCTCGTGAAAGAGCTAACATTTATTTCACAAACAAATCAACCAGACAAACAAAATATATAAAAGAGGGAGCGGAAGACAAGATGGGGAGAGAAGGGGAAGCACACAAACACAACATTTGAGAGCAGGGAGAAGTGTGGGAGGGAGAGGGCTTGGGGGGAGGAGGCGTGGGAAGGGGGGGCATGTATAAAACAAAAGGAGACCAAGGACTTCCAGGACAGAAGTTGGTATTTCAAAAAAGTGTAGGGTTTGGGGTGAAATTAGCAGGGGTAGAAAAGATCAAGGTTTTGGATGGGGGAAGTTAAGAGATGGTGGTGAACAGCTGTTTTAAAGACCTGGAGGGTGGAGTGGGATTGAAGAGAGTGAGGGAGTTTGTTCCAGAGGCAGGAGAAAAGAGGAATGAAGGAGTGAAGGTGAGCAGAAAGTCTTGATTTTGGCAGTTTAACCATAAGAGGGTTGCAGGCAGATCTTGTGCGACCTGTAGGAATATTTGGGGGACAGAGCCCAGAGAGAGCTGGGGGGGGGGGGGGGCAAGGCCAGAGAGGAATCGGTAGAAGATGGAAAGACCACCAACCTGCCTGCAGTGAGTGAGTGAAAGGCCCTTGGAGTTAGCTTCATCGCGGGAGATTCCAATGATTCTGAACGCTTTGGTTTCAACAGCGTGAAGACGAGCTAGGTGTGAGGCAGGAGCACCAGACCAGAGGGGAGAACAGTATTCCATAGAGCTGTGGATGAAAGCCTTGTATGTGGTGAGGAGCTCAGGTGTGCCAAGGAAGGACTTTGCACGACGGAGGATGCCCAGTCGGCGACTGGCTTTGGAGGCCAGATTTGAAATGTGGTTTTCCCAGGAAAGATCATGACAGATAGTGAGACCCAAAAGCTTGAGTGACAGAACTTCTTGGAGAGGATTATTCAGAAAGTGGATGGGAGGGTTGTCCAGTCGGTCTTTTCGGAGAGACATCGTAAGAGTGTGAGATTTGTCAGGATTGAAAGACATGTTCCACTTGTTTGCCCAGTCTGTGATTTTGTCCAGGTCTGCAGAGAGTGAGGAGGCTGCAGACTGCCGATCTGAGGGATGAGGAATGAAGCGACAGAGAGTAGAGTCGTCAGCAAAGAGATTGAGAGGATTTTCAAGAGAGTCAGAGAGATCATTGATGAAGACCAGAAAAAGCACAGGGCCCAGAACACTGCCTTGGGGAACTCCAGCCTGAACAGGAAGAGGAGATGAGAGAAACCCATTCAGGGCCACACGTTGTCCGACTAGAGAGGAAGTCCGCCAGCCATGCATGGAGATTTCCATGGATACCAAAGGAGGAGAGTTTGGTGAGCAGAGCGGGGTGCCAGACCGTATCGAAGGCACGTGAAATGTCAAGGGAGACAGCTCTAATTTCCTGTTTGGTGTTGAGGACCTCCATCCGAGTATCGTTGAGAGAGGAAGACAAATGATGAATTGCGAAAGATGATGGGAATAGAGCCTGTGATTGATGCTGTGAAGAGGAACAGGTTGAGATGGTTTGGTCATGTGTTGAGGAAGGATGAAAGTGACTGGTTGAGAAGAGTGATGGAAATGAATGTAGAAGGAAGTAGAGGACGGGGAAGACCGAGAAAGACTTGGCTAAAGATGGTGGAAGAAGAAATGCGGGCAAGCATTGGTCTGTTGCAACTACAGACCAATCAGCCTTCTCCCAATTATCATCAAAGTCATGGAATCCATCATTGCTTCGGATATGAAATCTTTCCTCTTCTCCAATGGCTTGATCTCTGATCATCAATTTGGTTTCAGACCAGGTCACTCTACTCTGGACATGCTGCTTCTGCTGTCTCAACAATGGATGGAGGTCCTGAATGCCAAACAGGAAATTAGAGCTGTCTCCCTCGACATATCACGTGCCTTCGATACGGTCTGGCACCCCGCTCTGCTCAACAAACGCTCCTCCTTTGGTATCCATGGAAATCTCCACGCATGGCTGGCGGACTTCCTCTCTAGTCGTAGTCAACGTGTGGCCCTGAATGGGGTTCTCTCATCTCCTCTTCCTGTTCAGGCTGGAGTTCCCCAAGGCAGTGTTCTGGGCCCTGTGCTTTTTCTGGTCTTTCTCAATGATCTCTCTGACTCTCTTGAAAATCCTCTCTATCTCTTTGCTGATGACCCCACTCTCTGCCGCTCCATTCCTCATCCCTCAGATCGGCAGTCTGCAGCCTCCTCACTCTTTGCAGACCTGGACAAAATCACAGACTGGGCAAACAAGTGGAACATGTCTTTCAATCCTGACAAATCTCACACTCTTACGATGTCTCTCCGAAAAGACCGACTGGACAACCCTCCCATCTCCTTTCTGAATAATCCTCTCCAAGACGTTCTGTCACTCAAGCTTTTGGGTCTCACTATGTGCCATGATCTTTCCTGGGAAAACCACATTTCCAAGCTGGCCTCCAAAGCCAGTCGCCGACTGGGCATCCTCCGTCGTGCGAAGGCCTTCCTTGGCACACCTGAGCTCCTCACCACATACAAGGCTTTCATCTGCAGCTCAATGGAGTACTGCTCTCCCCTCTGAGCTGGTGCTCCTGCCTCACACCTAGCTCGTCTTCACGCTGTTGAAACCAAAGCGTTCAGAATCATTGGAATCTCCCGCGATGACGCTATTTCCGAGGGCCTGCCACTTACTCACCGCAGGCAGGTTGGTGGTCTTTCCGTCTTCTACCGACTCCTCTCCGGCCTTGCTCCACCAGCTCTCTCTGGGCTCTGTCCCCCAAATATTACTACAGGTCGCACAAGATCTGCCTGCAACCCTCCTATGGTTAAACTGCCAAAATCAAGACTCTCTGCTCACCTTCACTCCTTCATTCCTCTTTTCTCCCGCCTCTGGAACAAACTCCCTCACTCTCTTCAATCCCACTCCTCCCTCCAGGTCGTTAAAACGGCTGTTCACCACCATCTCTTATCTTCCCCAATCCAAAACCTTGATCTTTTCTACCCCCGCTAATTTCACCCCAAATCCACTTTTTTGAGGTGCCGACTTCTTTCCTGGAAGTCCTTGGTGTCCTTGCGTTTTATACCTATCCTGCCTCCCCCCAGGCCCTCTCCCTCCCACACATCTCCCGATGTCCCTGCTCTCAAATGTTGTGTTTGTGTGCTTCCTCCCCTTCTCTCCCCATCTTGTCGACCGCTCCCCATCTTATATACTTTGTTTGCTTGTTTGTTTGATTTGTTTGTTTGATAAATGTTAGCTCTTTCACGAGCCTCGACTCTGTATACAAAAAAGAAAGAAAAAAAAAGGGGGTTAACAAGGAGAGATGCAGAAAATATGGCAAGATGGAGAAGATTGTCATGGGGACCGCAAGGCTAACCCCTGCTCTAGCAGGGAGAATGGCCTTAAAATGCATGTTGTTGTTGTTGTATACGAGAATTATTTAATTTCTTAGTGATTCCTCACCATTGAGAGATCGGGCGAAAAGCTATAAATAACATGACATATTTTTAAAAGTTATGGACGAGTTATGACTAAAGTAGGTGGATGAGTAGTTTGGGTGACAAGAACAAGCCAATTAGATTTTGGTTCAGGTCAGAATCCAGATCCGGTCTGTCAGTTGCTCTACGGTGCTCGGTGCTCGGTGCTCTACCGAGTGCCGTTTCAGTTTGTGCTGTAATTCTTTTAATTTAATTTTCTACTACCTAGTTTGTAAGCTATAGCTACAAGTCATGAACCTTGACCCTTCGCAAGTCTGTCCGACATTCCTACTTACTGTACGAAAGTCAACCTTTTGTTCTGCTTCTTCACAAATGGTGTATCAATTTTTTTAGCTAATTACCCTCGCCACCGAAGGTGGATGGAGGTTATGTTTTCACCCTGTCTGTCTGTCTGTGAACAAGATATCTTAAAAAGTTGTGGACGGATTCGGACGAATTTTGGCAGAAAGGTAGTGGATGTGACAAGGACAAAATGATTATATTTTGGTGAAGATCCGGATTCGGATCTAGCTCGTATAATTTTTTAAGTGATTCTTCACCATTGGGAGATAGGGACAAAAACGATACATAGCAGGATATCTCAAAAGGTTGTGGACGGATTTGGACAAAACTTGGTGGACTGGTTGGGTGTCTGACAAGGACGATTCGATTCGATTTCGGTGAAGTTCTGTATGGATTCAGATACGAGAATTATTTAATTTTTAGTGATTCTTCACCATTGAGAGATCGGGCGATAAGCGATATATAACATGATATTTAAAAAGGTCATGGATGACTTTTGACTAAACTTGGGGGACGAGTTGGTTATGTGACAAGAATAATTCGATTAGATTTTGGTTCGGGTCCGAATCCAGATCCGGCCTATTCGTGGGATGCAAAACGTAAACTAATCATCCTGCCGGAGGTATACGCTCTACTAAGTGCTGTTCTAGTTTCCCTTGACTTCCCCTTTGAGAAACACTTAAGGGTGAACAAATTCTGGGTAAAGATGAGCAGACGTCGTAACATTTACCCAACAATGGCAGAGAATAGACCAACCAGTAGTTTGAGTGAGAGCTCGGCCTTCACCTTGGGCTACGTGGCTGGCACGTGACATGCTTGTGGGCCATGTGTGGTGACCGTGTAAAAGTGAGGCCCACATCATGTACACAAAAATAAGGGTCACAATTGATTGTCTGGGAAAAAGTGGAACCGTGCACAAAAGGTGGAGGACCAACCATATAACAATATTTTAATTGACCTAAGCAATTTGCAATATTCGTGGCCTTGTCATTGCCTGACATGTTTTTTCAATCACACAAGGCGACGACATAGTTTTGGTCTCCATGGAAATGTGTCCTCCTCGGGTCCCGGAATATTGTTCCAAAATGGCACATCGTTGCTGTGGAAGTGGTCGAGGACACCTAAAACAAATGTAACTCGTGTGGCAAGTGAAACGGGACATTGACGCAATCCCCGTGCTGCTTTATTCTCAAGGATGATGCGAGATTGCATGCATTGTCGATTATCGGCAACCTTTCGATGCTCACCGTCACATATGATATGCGCCGATCCTACCCGTTTGCTTCTTTAACAATATTGTTGTTGACCACCTTGCTACATTGCCCACAGATGGGAGGAATTGAAGCCCTTGTGTCCACCTTGAAATACGTGAGTGACCACGATGAGATTGCCGAGCCGATTGTGTGCGCTCTCCGCCACCTCACCAGCCGACACAACGAGGCCAACATGGCCCAGGATTCAATCCGCATCAACAACTGCCTTCCAATGGTTGCCACCTTCCTTGAACCACCACCACGTTGGCCACTCATCAAGGTGCATGCATGTGAACATTCTCACCGAGTCGTATGTAACTAATGGATTATTGTAGAGAATTTTTTTTTTTCTGCATCTTGAACCCACTTGCTCTTATTAGATTGTCTTTAATGCTGAATTGCTCGATTTGCAGCAGATTGCCTACAACAAACAACAGGCATTTTAAGGCCATTTTCCCTGCGAGAGCGGGGGTTAGCCTTGCGGGCCCCATGACAATCTTCTCCATTTTGCCCTATTTTCTGCATCTCCCCTTGTTAATTTGGGGCAGATTGCCTGTGAAGCTTTATTATGTGTTGTAACTAGGAAGGTGGTGGGGCTTTGCTTCGGTATACATATGGAAGAAGGTGGTTGGGTGGAGAGGTGGGGTTCCACATTGTTAAAAGGAGGTAGACAGAGGAGGAAAGAAGGGTAGGCATTATGGGAGGAAGGGAGATGGGCATACAAATGGGACATAGTAGACCATGGGCCGAGTCCACTAATTCTGCTTAGTTTTCGAATTCCGCGGTCTACGTCTGAGAAGTACCTGCAAATGTGCTAGATATGTTGAATAAGTGTATATGAACCATAAATGACATGTTCCCACGTTCAAAATTTGCACATTAATTAGCAACGGCCAAAAACAAAGAGGAAGTTAAACTCCGTTGCTAAGGACTTCCTTTTCCCTAGCAACGGTTACATAGATGCTTCCAAATCGAGATTTTGAGCAATGCAATCCTCTGATCATGCAAATTTATGATTTTGCAGATCATCTGATGTCAGCAGATATTATTTTGTGGATTATTTCATGTACATAATTCCGATTAGTGTCTGTTGCTATGATAAAAATATCCCTAGCAAACAATATTTCACAAACTGCTTATGTGCATCAATTGAATCACTAAAAGTGTAAATCTGCCCTGTAAGATGAGGTGTCACGATTAGCCATTTCCATACACTCTCGTGTAATAGCAGCTCTTTCATGTTGTGATAATGTCCATCTTTGTACTGCACCCTTCTTCAGTGTGAATCCCGTCAGGCCTCCTTTTGTCTTGGAGTCTCGATTTGCAGGTTGCTCAATGACTTGGTCACAAGCTATGTGGGAAAATCCATGATTCTGTTGATGTTGGGCAACAAAATTCCCAGCTTGAAACTCTGCATAGATGTCAGGGTTGTCGTCAGCAGCACAAAACCCTCTCAAGCAGCACATTTCTAGCCAATATGATGTCAAATATCTTGCATAATTGATTCTGTCATATGCAAAGAACAAAGGTAGCATAGAACGGATGCTCGACAGATGAAGGTACCAAGTCGCTTGTCTTGTTGCCCTGACGAAAAGAAGCAATTCTTGCACCATCTGAATATATGTGCTCCAAAAGTGGAATGTGTCATTATTCAAGTTGTCCATGATAAAGTTTCCATACCCAATGGCAAGTTCCTGGTATTTCTTTGAGTTGATGCGGTCGTCAAAGTCTTCAGATGGGAATGCCTTCTGCACGTCGATCGCAAGCTGAGAAGCAATATTTCTCTGATCTTCTGATAGGGATGCAAGATATGCCTGCCATCGAAGTCACTGCAGTGCTTCACAAAGTCGTTTGTGAGATCTGATACTTCTATTATAATGATGACCACTTGTCACGCCTCCCACAGAGCCAGTGGCGACAATTTCAGACTCAATGATAAATGTCCTGGAAGCCAGCATCTGAGTATCGCTTTCCAATACATGCCAGAAAAGCCATAGCTGCTTGAAATTCTCTCATGCGCAAAACAATTCGTTGCATGAAGACGTCATTCTTCCATCGGATTTCTTGGGCCTTTGAATAAATGGCCTGATCCATGACGACAACAATATTACTGAGACCCAACTTATCTGCTATGGCAAGGCTGCGGCAAAGGATGGTGTACACAGTGTTTAGCTCAGTTGGACTAGCATCTATGACGGGTAAAAAAAAAAAACCACCTTTAGAGGCCATTTTTCCCCGCAAAGCGGGGGTTGGCCTTTTTCGGGAACTGTGGTTGTTGTTGTTTTTCGGTCCCCTATTTGAAGCAATGTTTTACGGCCGGATGCCCTTCCTGACGCCAACCCTTTTTGCCGCTATGACGGGTAAGTAGCCAATATTTGATTTGGGCGGAATGGCATCTCTTTCTAGCAATGTGTTGAAACCAGTCCATCCAGGTAAAATTCTTTCATCTGTGTGTGCCATCTTTGTGAAAAAGTATGCCTCATCAATTCTTCGTGCAGTATTTTGTATATGCACATGGTTCTCCAAGTCCAGCTGGACATTCTCAGCAAATCGCCTTGGCCCTTTCCTTTGCCCACCTTGATAAAATTCAATGTTTGCTGAGGGTGGCTGCAAGGATCTTTTGCATGTTCTCTGCAAAGATCTTGACTCGTCGTGTGAGTCTCTGGTGGATAGCTGCCTCTGTATAATAATACCATTGGTATTGTGTGTGGTTCCTTTACCAGATCGAGTCTCCTCCCTGAAATCGTTGTTATTCCACACAACTGTTGCATGGGTATTTTTATGGATGTGTGGAGGTATGAAGTGTTCTCCTCTCTCTATCTGAAGTTGCGCCAGTGCTGTGTCATGCTCAAGAACTTGGGAATTTGAGGTGCAATGACCAAGGCCATTTAATAAACTGATGAGTTGGGCAGATCCAGTTATATGTCTCACTGACATCGCCAATGCGGAATGCTTGGGCATGAGTCTTCTTCCATTAAATGCTAGGTTTAATACAGACTTGGCATTTAATATGGAATATTTGTTTTCGTGGGGGTGAACTTACTTTTCAAGATGTCTTAGAACCAAAAGTTCGTTGGAATTATGTTTAAATTATTCTAGATTTTGTTAATGTGACCTTTAAAAGAAACAAAAACCACATTTGACATTTCGAAACAAATAAATTGATCCTTGAAAGTGATGTAAACTGATATCGAACTCAATTCACGGACAGTACTGTGTTAAACTTCTGTACGTTTTCCAGAAGTATCTCTTTATTTTGCACATTAGCCAAAATTTTTTTTAACAAAAACAAAAGGTAAATTACGACTGGGGTTACGGATAGTAAAATTACAGTTCAGTACTTCGTGTAACCCCCACAAGCATTCAGGAGAGCACGTACATGTTGAGGCATGCTGTTCACGAGATTTGCCAAGGTTTGGACATGAATCGCTTGCCATGCAGTGACAATAGCCTGCTGCAATTCACGCACAGAGGTCGGCTGCTGGTCCAAGTGGTCGATTTGATGCGTTAATTCTGCCCACAAGTTCTCTATCGGATTCATATCCGGGGACATGGCAGGCCACTCCATATGCTCTATACCACGGTCAGCAAGAAAGTGTTGGATCATGCGAGCACGATGAGGCCGTGCATTGTCATCTTGGAAGACAATGTTTCCTCGAAAGGCTGCACGAGCAAATGGAAGCAATGTTTCTTCCAGAATGGCCCTCTAATTGAACTGGTTCAGGTTTCCATTCAGAACAACCAGGTCAGTTTTGCCCCCTGCATGAAAAGCAGCCCAAACGGTCACCCCACCACCTCCAGCTTGGACTCTTGGAATTATACAATCTTTGTTGTAGGCTTCATGCACTTGTCTGCACACTCGGATGCGGCCATCTTGACGATAGACCAGAAATCTAGACTCGTCACTGAAGATCACGTGATTCCAGTGTCCTGGCTGCCATTGACGGTGCTCTCTGGCCCACTGCAATCGGCGCTGGCGGTGTTGTCTGGTCAGGCGTGGCTTTCTCAGGGGACGCCTGGCACGATAGCCTGCTTGAACCAGTCGTTGGGTGACTAGCCTTCTGGATACAGGCACATTTGTCAGTTGCTGCCACTCAGACCTAAGCCGATTAGCTGACTTGGTATGGCCATTGCGGACTAACCGGTGCAGCTGGCGATCATCCCTCCTTGTGGTTCTGCGGGGACGTCCTGGCCTCGGTATTAGAGTAGGGACACCCCTCTGAGCATTTCGTTTCAGGATCTTTGACACCTGACCTTGAGTGATGCCATACTGCCGAGCAATAGCACGCTGTTTCATGCAGTAATTTCGTAAAGCCACCACTCCATGACAAACAGCATTGTCGAGTTGACGGACCATCTCCAGAGGAAGCGGCAATAACTTTTGGAGACGTGCAGCAGTTGTTTTCCACGAATACAGAACGCAACAACCCTTGTATACCCGACTGTGAAGCCAATCATCAAATGCACCTGTCCGTACATTTTGCCACGCCACCTGTGATATAATCCTGTTGTTGACTTCTTGCTGCGACAGACAATCAGTGACATGGTTCTTTTAACAAAGAAATCACCAAAGTGTAAAAGAAACTCACCAGATTGATATATTGAGTTAAGAAAGTAAACCCAAGTCAAGAAAAAAAATATATTCCATATTAAATGCCAAGTCTGTACATCCTGGCAAGTTGAAATAATCTTCTTACGTCTTTCGTCGCTAACCTCGACGCGTACATTTTCTTAGGGAAGTTCATTTGATATTCCAGCTGTCCATGCCATGAAGTTGAACAACTCAAACAAATGTTGGAGCGCTGTTCGCACTTCGCACAGCAATGGGATACGTATAAATCTGACGCCCTCTACTGTGGGACGTGGGAGGGTAATGTCAACGTCAAGTGATAAAAGAGAGCTACTTTAGTTACATCGGATTTATTAGACTATGGACTCCTACTAGAAGTTACTCGACCTGTAACTTCTACTGGTGCGAGGAGTATACTCGTTGACTAGACCCTATTACTAGTACTAGATCTAAGTTTTTAGATGTAGATCTAAGTTAGACTCTACTTTAAAATTTTAGCATTTTTAGATTTAAATGTTGCTGTTCAGAAATAAGATTAAGAGTAAAAGTGGAAGTGTATCATGTGTATGGCATTGCCTTAGCTTGGAATGATAGTTATAATATAATACCATACAATACAACGGTATAGAGTCAGAAGATTCCTATGAGACGTGGAGATGGATATAAGTTCATAAAAATGTTCATACAATAATTTTTGTAGACAATTATTATAGTCACCGCAAATCGCATAACTATCATTATCAACTAACATAAATTGTAATACGTGGGATAAGTGAGAGACAATAGTCGCCATTATTGTACACTTGGGGGGAAGATGAAAGGGCCGAATCATTTAATTTTAAAAAGGTAAACAAAATAGGGTTCTCGTACTCAATAAACAGGGGCTCCACCCCATTGTTACATTGTTACATTGCGTTACAACGACACCCACTGTACGATGACTGTGATTGGCTTGTTTTGGTGAACCCTGGTGTTGGGCTAGCGGCTAGGGTGTCAGCTTAGGATCCTAGGATCCTGGGTTCGAAACCCGGTCGATCGCTGAATTAACGCCAGGGGGGTTGACTCAGCCTGTCATCCTTCCGAGGTCGGCTAATTGAGTACCAGTTCACTGGTAATTCCCTGCTTGTCGTTAAAGGCGGCAAAAAGGGTTGGCATCAGGAAGGGCATCCGGCCGTAAAACATTGCTTCAAAAAGGGGACCGAAAAACAACAACTACCACGGTTCCCGAAAAAGGCCAACCCCCGCTTGCGGGGAAAAATGGCCTCTAAAGGTGGTTGGTACTCAATAAACAGTACTTCCACTCTTTAGCATGATTTTCTCGTTCTTGTCTTTTCTTGGCTCTCTCGATCTTTGTTTTGTCAGTAAATCGCATATAACATGCACGATGATATCCAACGGAGTGGCCAGGGCCAGCAGGGACAACATAGAGTTGTTCTTCCACCAACACGAGCTCTAAATGGAATCTTTGGATAGCTTTGGTAGCAATGGCACCTTCTCTGGTATTCAAGTCCTTCCACTGATGGACACATTCGCGAAATTTTCTCCAGCTAACATCGGAAAAACTAATGTTTGTCTGCAGATTGGCCCACCAAATGCATGCAGCACTCCATGTCGCGTCGTACTACGCGTAGATTTACTCGCTCTTTGTTACATTGCGTTACAACGACACCCACTGTACGATGACTGTGATTGGCTTGTTTTGGTGGAGCCCCTGTTAAAAGCACTATGATTGGTAGTAGTGTAATAATGTTGCTTCTGGGACACCTCCGTTTAACATGGGAAATCCCTATCTAATGTCATTTACCCCCTTGTCTTTTTCAAAAATCATAAACACCTCTATTTCTCCCACCCTCATCTTTATGAACCTTTTGTCTGTAGTACCTATCCTTAATGTTGTTCATTAGACCACTCAAACACTACAAATATTTGTTTTCTCTTATAGACCTATCATCCTTCTTCTACATATCATCTGGCAGATTAATCTTTGACCCATTCACTTCCATATTAATTCTTTCCCTCCCTCATTGCCCCTAAACACCTATATTTCTCTCACCCTGTTCTTTACGAACCTTCTAACCTTTTGACATGTTATCCTTATTCATTAGACCACTTAAACACCTGTGATCCTTCTGACCTCATGGACCTTTTAACCTTTTACTCTTAATATCATCTGGTGAATATAACCCACTCAAACAACGACCCTACAAATATTTGTTTATGCGTGGGAAATAATTTAATTCTCCTACAACTCTCTTCACCATCTAATATATTAACAAAAAATATGTTTGAGTTTGGTTCTTTATTAAGATATTTTAACTGAGCTAAGATAAAATGGTAAACCTCCCTCAATGTTCTTGCTTGAGCGCCTCCAGTGCCACATACCATTTTTAAATTAAAGTATATATTTTCCTGACAACCATCAAAGTTTTCCGTCCACTCAAAAATATTTCCATCTTTTTTACCCAATTCACCGGTATTTAAATTAATTCTCTTATTTGTTTTGTGAACTTTTTTACCAGTTGCCTTTTCAATTATACCTATTTGATATTTTTCACATTCATTATGTTTTCCATTTATATACCAAGGTTGATTACACCTCCACTCTTTAGTCTGGTTGATACTTGGTTCTATCATTTATATAATAGTAAAAAAGGCGGCGGTAGCCCGTTAAAATCCCCAACCCCCCCCCCCCCCTTTTTAACTTATCACTTATATATATCTTATCACTTATATATATCTTATCACTTATGTATATCTTATCACTTATATATATCTTATCACTTATATATATATCTTATCACTTATATACTTATATAACCATAAGGGAGACTATCAATTCCATTTTCTAAAATAAACCTCTTATCATCAAAAGCCCCCAATGCTTTCTTATTTATCTCTTCTGAATATAATTGATGTTTATAACTTCTTATTCCATTAATCTTTCTAAACTCTTCTTTCTTTGTTGTTAAACAGTTATAATAATCCTTAAAGTTTATTGTTTCTTTAATAACATTTTTCTTTACACCTTTTAACTTCTTATCAGTCTTTTCAACGTTATTCACAATGTATTTATAAGCATAAGCCTTTGACCTCAATCCCACAAATTCACTCATAACATTTCCTCCTAATTCATCCTTGAACTTTCCAATCACCTTTTTATTTTTAGAAGAGAACAACTCACTCTCTGGACTGTAATTACTCGTGTCATAGATATTAATGTCTCTTTTCATGTCTGAATAAACATCGTTGGTATTAATTTTCAAAATAAAACTATCTGTATCCATATAAAGTAGATTAACATCATTTTGATATTTCTTCCTCAAGTTATTATAAAAGTAATCATACATTAATGACTTTGATAAATCAAGAATTGTTGTTCCAATATAAATAGGTTTGTTCATTTCAATACTCTCTTTAATCAAATGGATCGCACAAAAGTTCTCAGTAAAGACCTCAGCTCGAGTAAAACTCGGTCTATTAATTAATTTTGATGCTTGTTCCCAAGATGTTGATAGTCTGATATTTTGTCTTTTCCTCACATTCTCCATAGTCTTACCAAAGACCGCATTATTCATCAATTTATAAAAGTCTTTCTCAAAATCTGTTTTTGACTCTGTTCTTCTTTGTGTATTAAAATCAATGTACCCCTTTAACCAATGACTTTGATTGAACTTTAGAACCCTATGGATCTTCTCTACTCTTAGACCTTTTGATAAATATTGTCGCAAATTTCTTTGGTGTAGAACATAATTTTTCTTGTTATATAATGTAGTAAGTAATTTTTCTGTTGATTCACCTATATCAAACGATCGTTGATAATCACTCAACCATTCTTTCTTTGGACTTGCTTTCTCACAAGCAAATGGGAGATCTTTGTGTAGGTTATGGAGTTCCTCTGGATATTTTAAATCAATTTCAAAATAATAACCAACTTTTTCTTCATCCAATTCTTTTTGTGTAGAGATACATACATCTTGTAAAACGTTTTTGTAGTCTTTTTCCTTTACCCATCTAAGTTTTCCATAAGGAAGAGCCTGAGACATTGCCCAGCCATACAGGTTGTTCGCGTCATAGTACATCAAGTAAGAACTCTCTTTCGTTGGATCATAATTTGGAAGATATTTGTTATTTGCTTTTGCGTATCTACTCGAGCAGACTTGTGAAATTCCACCTCTTTTTGCCTTTTCAATCATCAAAAGCATATCAACATCGGTTATCAAATCCAAATCTTGTTTTGTCATTTTCAACATCGCACTCCAGGCCAATCCAGGTGCTGTGTAGTAGTGAGCAGGATCCAATCCATATCCAGTGCGACAAACAGATCTAAAGGCTTCAAATACATCGGCCAATAAAAGCACATCAGTTTTGAGATACAAATCGTGATACTCGCCAAGATTCTTGATGTTATATTTTTCCCAAACATTTTGTGCGTGTACATAATCTTTATCAGATATATGACTATTATTTAATTTGTTATAGAAATTTTCTTTTGAAGGAAGTTGTGTTTCATTGAATCTCTCAAATGAGTCCATATAGTCATAGGGGTAAATTCCCTTTTGTGTTAGAAAATCTTTATCTAAAAAATACTCTGAAAGACATGGAAACTCTTTTAGATTTTGAACCAAGTTAACCAATGGACTTGCCATGAATTTAAATGTATCAAGAAATCTGATATGAGTAATAGGAGATGTGTGAATTGTTTTTGTGAATGAAATGTATTTCTGATCCGTGTTTGGAATTGCTGAGATACTTCCAGAAGTCTTTGAGAGTTCCTTGATAAATAGATGTGTATCATAATGAGCGTTGTTATGAAGAAAGACAGGAATGAAAGAGGGGAGTTGATAATTAATATTACAACTTTGATGAGCCGGACCTCTATATTTACCAGTGAGATGACAATGGTCTCTAACCTTTAGACCTTTACCAATTTTCTCCTCACAAATATGACAGACATTGTTTTTTATAAATTCCCTTTTTTCTTTACTTGTTAAGGACATTGGTTTATTGGTTTCTCTCATTATCTTGGTTAATCGAACACAGTCTTTTTCTAGTCGTTTCACAAACTCCTCTGGGGTATTTGAGCCTCTATACATCTCTAACTTGTTATATTTATCACCAACGGATGATTTGATATAATAACAAAAACCACAAGGAGTATGTTTTTGATATTTATTTGTGTGATTCTTTTGGATCTGGAGAAGCAGTATCAATTTTTTCTAAAATACTTTCAAAATCAGCATATATAACAAATGGATGTTTGATCTTTTTATTTTCATCTTTGAATGTGATCTTTGAGCCTTCTTTAGGCATATTGATTACCGTTGATTTATGTTCGCCACAATAATTTGAATGTTTATCTAATCTTTCTTGTGAATTGAAGAAGTTAAGACAACGCAAACAAATATATATTTTATTTGTTCTCTTACAGACTTGTGGTTTTATTAATTTAGCAATATCTTTGATGTATGTATAATGTGAATTTTCGTCTGAATTAAAATATAGAAGATTAATATGAGTTTGTTTACAATTGTCAGAAAGCTTTAAAACCTGAATGTTGTTTGTTTCTGTTAGACCATAAACATTAACTGATAAATTATTCATCTTTTCAAATTTAGGAATATCATTTAAAGTCATCGGAAACTTTAGATCTTTCGTATTTAATGTATTCTCATATTTTTTATAATGAGATACTCTTTCATCATGAAAATGTGGAGGATGTAAGTGTGCTAAAATAGACCAGAGAAAACATTTATTGTCTTTATTTTTGATATTGATAACTGCTTTTCTATTTTTGATAACACTGGGTAAATCAATGTAAGAAGAAGCTTTTAGAGGATCTGATTTAAGAATATGAATGTCTATGTAAATAATTTTTCCTATATTGAATCCACTTCCTACGATTGAATTATCCACATCTTGCTCTTGTTTAATAAGTTCATCATAGACTCCTGATGTTTTAAAATCTTGATATGAAGATATAAAGTGTGGCTCAGTTCTCATGTATGGTGCATCTATAACTCCTTCATCCTTTGTCATTTCTAATTTTACTCCCATATAAAATTTAAGTGGTTTCATTTCCTTTAGTGTTTTTTCAATCAACGTTTGAACAGCAGGTTTAACTATTTCTACAGCATCAACTATAGACTCTGGTTCAGGAGGTTTGAAGTTAAAGACTCTTATTTTAATATGTCCTTTGAATGCTCCATCAGAGTTTTTAGTTGTGATAAAATTTGATAAATGTAGATTTGTTTTAAGATGTATTTTGAAGCCTTTCTTGAGGATATTTTTATTACATGTAGAACAGTGTTTTGTTTCAGGTGGAAGAGGGGAAAGTTTGTTTAAAATGTTGTATGTATGTTTTGCGGTGAGAATATGTTGTTTATAATATTTTACTTCCTTCTCGCAAGTATCACAATAAACCATATTTATAGCGTGAGAAAACGTGGTGTTTTATATATATCACTGTGCTTAAAATAAAACACTTTTGAGCTTTACAGCTCCGTTTTATATATATCGCTGTGCTTAAACTAAAACACTTTTTCACTCAGAATCATCTAAGTCATAACTATCACATGAATACTCAGAATCATACTCAGAGTCATCAATAAAGCTACTCTCATAACTATCATTTGAGCACAAACTATTAGTATCATAACTATCATCTGTGTTCAATGAAATACTATCATCACCATCGTCCGAGTTCAATGAAATACTATCATCACTATCGTCCGAGTTCAATGAAATAGTAAAATCTTCACTGCTGTAATGACTCATATTTAATTAGCAGAAAAAACCTTTCCATCTATACCAATATACTTTCTTTCATTAACGGATTCAATCTCTACATTTTTAATATCAAAAGTTATCTTTAAATAATCTCTAACTATCATAGAACGAAATGACATTTCACCAGAAATATTAACATCATTCATTTTACTTAGATCTACACCCTTTGGATTATTAAAGAAAATACAAATGTCTCCTCTAGAATTATTAATGGTCTTATCATTCTTTTTCAAAGTATCGTGGTCAATCACTTTTTCAAGCTTTGAATAAATTGCCAGGAGTAGAGGAGAAACTTTTGTTAGATTTACTTTAATGGATGTCTTTCCAGGTATAGTTAGAGCTCTTCCTTTAAATGAAATAGAGGGGCTCATGTTATTTTCCATAACTGGTTTTACCCAAAAATTTCCATATTTATCTTTGTTCAATTTAACATCTTTGACATATTTTTCTATATCTTCCACAGAAGTAGAGATTGATTGAAATTTGTCTTTTGTGCTTTGAAACATTGTATTTATTAATGAATAAACTTGCGTTTAGTTTAAGTAAAAATTTACCACATAAATATGATAAGTTCTGAAGGATATTTAGAATTTCCAGACTCTCCATATGATAAATTAGAGAATTGTCCGGCTTGTGATAGAGTGGGGCTTAATGATGAGGATTCATATAAACAATGTTTATTCTGTGATTATATTCTAATTAATGATAATAAGAAATATAAAAAAACATATAACTCTTTTAAATTAGAACCAAAAATGAATTACTTTACAAGATTAATAAGAGAGATGAATGTTAAGCATTATGGTGATAATACACCATTTCTTACAAGGAAAGAGACTCTTTGTATTGAGGAAATGTATAAGGGTTTAATGATATTTATTATTCAAAATAATTTTAATGGAAATGTTAATACAAGATACTACATAAATAAAATAATGAATTATTTTGAAATTAAACCAGAACTCAGGATAAAATATAGAGTTTCTAAAATAGCTCAAAAAAAGTTGGATGACTTGTTTTCCAAATATATAAATGAATGATTTTTTACCCGTTTGGGAAAATAAGATAAAATTTAATAACCATAAAAACATTCCAAATTCATTGAGATGTCTAATAGTTGGTTCAAGCGGATGTGGGAAAACCTGTTTACTTTTAAAGATGCTCCTTGGTCCTAATTTTTTAGATTATGATAATTTAATAATTTTTACAAAGTCAAGTTTTCAACCCGAGTATCAACTACTCTCACAGGGTTTTAATGCAGGTCTTAAAAAGGAAGACATTATCGGTTTATTTAAACTTCAAAACAAACTGAATGATTATAATATTGAAGATATAATACAATTATTTTGTGATACACAGAAATCAAAATCGAAACCCATAACTTGTATTCTCAGTGATAATACGGATGATATACCTTCACCTCAAGATTTAGATAAATCAAAAAAGAACCTCGTCATCTTTGATGATTGTGTTAATGAGAGAAACCAAACAGTAATGGATAGCTACTATACAAGAGGGAGACATTCTTCTTGTAATTGTATATATCTTAGTCAATCATATTTTCAACTCCCTCGACGCTCAATAAGAAACAATGCCAATACTTTTATTTTATTTAAGTTAAATTCAATAGATGTAAATAATTTTTGGAGAGATAATTGCTCTACGTTATGTAGTAAAAAAGAATTTGAAAATTATATGAAACACACGATTGGAAAATATAAATATATTGTTGTGAAACAAGATGAGATACTAAATGATATTTTTCAATAAATAAATACAGAAAATGAATACTGAAGAAAGAGAAAGAAAGTTTAAGGAACATCAACAATTAGTTTCAAAAGTTGTTAAACAACAGGAAGAGATAAAGAAGAAACGGAGACAGAAACTAACTGGTGAAGAAGCCTTTGAAAGAAAACAAGAGAAATTCTTTAAACCACTTTTGAAAACTCAACACTCACCTACAGTACCCACGGTAGAATTTACTCCGAAAAAACTTCAAATGCTCAAAGATTTTAGTCAGATAACAAAACAAGAACTTGGTGAATTAGAATATGATGACGAGGGATTATTTCGGAAACTTGAGGAGGTAAATCAACCCCCTAATTATGTTGTGGAAGCTCTTCAAAACAATGAATATTCGGCGGGTTCAAAAACCAGAGCAGGTCTCATTCCAACAGAAGAACCAGCAGTGTTTCATCTTGTGGAAGAAAAGGTATTGATATTTAATGATGAATTGATGTTCTTGAGTTCTACTCAACCAAATGTTAAATTAACTCCAAGATTAATGTTTCTTCTAACAAACCCCGGATTCAGCGGTTCAAAATATTTTGAGGAACCACTTGATATGGAAAGAGAGGAAGATAGGGTATATATTGAGTTGCTAAATGCACTTGATTATGGAGTTTCTGTTGCTGGTAAAAGTAAGAAGAATGAGAAGGAGAAACATATTATTGATGCTTTAAGTAAGCTTGGTTCGGGTGTTAGTTTTCTTCCAAATGACCCATCACAATTAGTTAATAGGCTATTATTGTTGTTAGGTAGTAAGAAGGCTGGAAACAACAATTGTTTTAATGAATCCTCAGCCATTTTAGATCAGTTGATGAACATGAAAATAATTAATAAATGTCAATACAAAGATATTTTATTAGATATTAAATAAGATGAGAAGCACAATTCTTAGTTTTAATTTCACAACGAGCGATTACACAGCTTCATTCCCTTACCCACTACAACTTGACCCCCTTACCTCATATGAGGCATCTTTGTTGTCAATGGAAACTTACAATACCCTTTTTAATATCACAGAGAAAAACAACAAGTTTAGTTATAATCCAGGAAGTGGATATAAAACTATAACCGTTTCACCTGGAGCTTACGAGATTTCTCAAATATCTTCAGAAGTCTCTCGCCTTATGAAAGAAAAAGGTGATGAACCAAAAAATATTGTAATAGATATTCAAAAACACACTTCAAAATCAACTATTAAACTTAAAAATAATTATAAAGTTGATTTCACGATTGAAAATTCGTTTAGAGAGCTATTGGGTTTCTCTTCAAAAAAGATTGAAAATAACGGGACGTTTTACAGTGATAATGTTATCCAAATATCCTCCGGTATAAATTCAGTATTAATTCATTGTGATTTGATTGATGGTGCTTATAACGATGGAATAAGAACAAATACAATATTTTCATTCAGTGCATACTCAACCCCGATTGGTTATAAATTTAATATGGAACCAAAAAATCTTGTCTATTTACCTGTGTCAGGAAAAACCATATACAGAGTAAATTTTAGGATAACCGACCAAGATAATCGTATGATATCCTTTAATGATGAAATTATATCCATCAGAATTCACCTACGTGAAGTTTTTCAATAAATAAATAATGGTTATTGTGAGAAAACACGAGTTGGGAAAATATAAAATAATTACAGGGGAGGGCATGTTCCTTTCACCAGACTATACAAGGTATGTGGGTAGAGGATACTATAAACCTAAGAGACAACGAGGTGTAGGTCATCAATTTCGAAATAAAGGAGATGGGATAATTGATACTCTAATGGGTATTGGTTCAACCATCCTTAAACATAAAGACCTAATTGGTTCAACTGCTTCTGCCGTGGGCTCCGTTGCGGGTGCTATAAAGAGTATAAAAGATGCTCAAAAGGAGTCTCATAAATTACAAGCAATCAAAGAAATAAAAAAAGGTAAAACTCAACTATCTTCACAAGAACGACAAAAAATCATTAAAATACTTGGGTCAGGGTTTCAACAATTTTAATGCTATATAAATACAAGTATGGAAGCGATTGATAGTATCTATGATTTGGATGATACGATTATCATTTCAAACTCCACTAAAAAGGAAGACTATTTTAAGGTAAATGCTATAACAGGAACAGACTGGAATTCAAACGGAACAAAAAGTTTTGAAATAAATAATCAACAAACTTACTTGAATATAGCTGATAGTTTCTTGCTGTGTAAATTTAAATTCACTAAGGCTGCGAATAATACTAATGCTACACTCGTAAATGATTTCTTCTGGAAAATGTTTGACAGTGTCCGCCTGTATATTGGAACACAAGAGGTTGAAGCGGTTGATTATGTCTCTGCTACATCTGAAATGATGAAATTTACACTATATTCGTTTAGTGATAGAATGGGTAAGGGAGCTGTTGAGGGTTTTATTCCTGATATGTCAACGGGTACAAACGCAGACCCTGGTTATAGTCAAAGGAAGTCAATGTATAATGATGACGCAAAAGCTGAGAATAGTTTTACCGTAGCAGTACCTCTGAAAGGTATATTTGGATTTTGTGATTATGATAAAGTTTTGTATGGGCTTAAAATTAGATTTCAACTACAAAGGAATGATAATGTAAATAGATTGCTTTTTGGGGATGAAAATGCTTTTGGAGAAAATAATAAATTTGTTATTAATGATTTGTGTTGGTATATCAGTGAATATACTCCTAATCTTAAAACGGAAGAGATGTTAAATAGAAGACTTAACTCAAAGAAACCGCTAAATGTATCATACCTTAAAAGAAGATGTCAACACGTTAAACTGGAACACACTACCTACACTTGGAATTTAGGTGTTCTTCAAGGAAAGCCACGATACCTCTGGCTCATTTTTAAAAAACCAGATGGAGAGGACGGTACTAATAAGAATAATGCCCTGAGTGATAATGCAAAGGTGAAACAACTTCGGGTTTCTCTTGATGGCACATTTTATCCACGAGATAGATTGGAAATTGATTGGGAAAAAAATGATTATGCGGAAGCCTACAAGTCCTACCAAAAGGTGTGTGAAAGTAATGGTAATAATGATCCTATTTTGGATATGGTTGCGTTTCAAAAACTTTATACAATCTACGCAATTGACCTGAGTTCTCAAAAGGAAACTATAAAGTCTAATCGAGTGGATACTTCTCTATACATTGAAAGAGGGGAGAGTGAAGAGGTTAATGCATATTGTTTGCTTTTGGAGGAAACAGAATTACAGATTAATACAGATAATGGTGTTATGATTAATATCACATAGGTTTTTTCTCATAAATAAATGGTTGGGGTATATGTTAATCAAATCAATCTTAATAAATTAACATCTTGTATTCAAAATCAAAAGCCTTGTATTATTAATGTTAATACAATTCAAAGAAAAGGAGCTGTAAGAATTGATGTTTTACTCACACACACACAAGTAAAAACACTAAATGATGTTGGATCACTTAAAATTAAAATGACGAAACCTATGTTAAAGAAATATTCAATAGATGAGTCAAGAGGAGGATTTCTCCCGTTTCTAATTCCTTTATTTGCTGGTTTAAGTGCGGCGGGAGCATTGACTGGTGGTATTTCAGCAGCGGTAAAAACTGCTAACGAAAGGAAGGCACAACTAAAAGCTCAAAAAGAATTGGAAAGACATAACAAGGAGTTGGAGAAACAAATTAGTGGAAGTGGTGTAATTGTAGATTTTGCTCAAAAACTTGAAAGTCTACCTGATAAAGCTAGATTGTTGGTTGGAGATATGCTTTCCTCTATCGCTCAAGCGGGTGTTAAACTAACTAAACGGGGTAATGGATTGTATCTTTCTCATAAATAAATGGATAAATGGTTTAAACAATTTGGAAAGAATACAACGTCAAATATAGAACTAGCTAAGTATTGTAAAACACTAAAAATTGATAATGTGGTTATTTGTATGAGAGATGAATTAACACATATAAATAAGAATACAAAGAATATTATTATGAATTTAGACACACAGAATGGTTCTCATTGGGTTTGTATTCATAATAGTCAGGATAAATATTATTTTGATAGTTATGGTATGCCACCACCTGTTGAAGTAATACAATTCTTACAGAATGGTGTTTATCAAACATTCCAAGTTCAAGAAATTAATTCTAAATGTTGTGGCCAATTATGTTTATATGTATTATTTCAACTCAACAATAATGAAAATTTTTATGATATCATTTTTTATCTAATATAAATGACCTATGTTGGAAAAGATGGTTCTATCTTTGGAAAATCCTCTCAGGATATTGATTTATCAAATTATTATACAAAGGCACAGGCTGAACGACAAAAATATAGTGTAAGTAAAAATATTAATATGAAGAATACTTATAAATTAATCAATTATCCAAACCCTACAGATGCGAATGACTTGATTAGATTCAGTGATTTATCACAATATATATCTTTAAAGAAAACAGCACGTTTTGTGAAACAAGTAAAATTTACAACCACAACACCTGGTTATACTGACCATACACCTTTCCTCATTGAATTTAACTACCTGCTTACAATTAAATTTTATAAAGAAGGACATTTAGTTAATATGCGAATTAATAAATGGGGGTATGATATGCCTGATTTAGGGTATAATTGGTCTTTTTCAATAAACATAGAAGACCTACATGATTTAAATCAGTCTCGTAAAGAAGAATATTATCCACTTGGTGAAGATAAGGATTTATGTGGAAGTACAATTAGTAAACAACAAATACGTGATTTTAAGAAAATAAAAATATATGATAGTATAGCGATGGTTCGCATGACAAAGAAGGAAGGTAATGAGATAAGGATAGAAAGCCGAGGAATACAAACCGATTTGGTAGTGGGAAGATGGGGTGGTATTACCTGTCATAATATTAATCTCACATATATTTCTGATACATAAATGGCAGGAAGAAGACTACAAGAGAATTATAATTTTTGTATTCAAGGATACCTACAAGAAAAGGGTGCTCGGTATTACATACCTTATGATTTGGAGCATATACATGGGAATTTTGTCATAAAAAACTGGCCTTATACTGATATTGTTAAACCCACAAATAGAGACTTGTTTAAAATATTAAATAAAAATGAACTTCTCAAAGTTATGAAATATAAAACTCTTTTAGAAATCGTCAACAAATCTTATTGGTATCCTATTATGAGAAAAATAATTATAGATACAAGAATATCTCAAAATCCAGATGAGTATATGTATAATATTCTTTGGGGTTCAAACTCAAGGGTAGCAAGGGATGAGGAAGGAGTTGAAGAAGAGAAGGAGGAAAGAGAGAAAAAGGAGAAGGAGGAAAGGGAGAGGGAGGAGAAGGAGGAGAGGGAGAAAAAGGAGGAGAAGGAGGAGAGGGAGAAAAAGGAGAAGGAGGAAAGGGAGAAAAAGGAGAAGGAGGAGAGGGAGAAAATGGAGGAGGAGGAGAGGGAGGAGAGGGAGAAAATGGAGGAGGAGGAGAGGGAGCAAAGAGAGAGGGAGGAAAAATATAAAAAGATGGAAATCACTGAGATTCATAAAAGATTGAGTGTATTAAAGCAAATAAATCAATCTCAACGCACCGAAGAGGAAATTAAAGAATTAACAACTCTTATGAAGATAATGGTTTCAAAAATAAGAACGTCAATGTCTTCAATTTCAGAGATTTAAACGAGAAAGTGGTGAAGAAGAAGAAGAAGAAGAAGGAAAAGATTATGTGATTGATGATGTTGGTGTCATTGACTTTAGTTAGTTTTTATTTGTAAATAAATGGAGGAGAGAGTGAAGGCATTCCTTAGGATTCTTTATGTTTTAAAAATAAAGATTGAAATGTATATGTTGAAAACCAAAAAGGTTTTGATACTCTGTCGGAATTTTTCTGATAAATAAATATGAGTTATTGTCTCAAATGTAAAAAGAAAACTAAATCTAAAAATATCTCTTATGTTAAAGCTAAAAATAATAGAGTTTATCAAAAAGGAATATGTCAAGTATGTGGCTCTAAAAAGTGCCAATTCATCTCTCCTAAAAGAGGAGGAGACATACAAAAGTTTCTGTCAGGAAGTAAATTTACAACAACTGGAATTCCAGGGGAATTACACCTTCCAGGGTATTCTTTCTGTGGTCCAGGAACAAACTTGGATAAAAGATTAGATGAGGCTGACAATCCTAAACCTTGGTCTAAACCTACAAATAGGGTTGACGAAGTGTGTATGAAGCATGATATTGCTTATGGGAAAACCACTACGTTGACTGAAAAACATAAAGCCGACAGCGAAATGTTGTATAATTTGTCTTTGATACAAAATCCAACGTTGAGAGAGAAAGTTGATAGGTTTATTGTGAGAAATTTGATAAATGCTAAATTGAAACTTGGTCTTGGTTATTCCTCAAAAAACTATTAGGCTCTAATGATGCCATCAAGACTGAGGAGCTTTTGGCTGAAGAATTACACAAACCTATAATCACAAAGTTTAAAAGAAGGAAGGTTTATTCTAAATACACTGACCACATATGGTCCGCTGATTTAATTGAATTGAATAATGACAGGGGATACAGGTATGCTTTAACCGTTATTGATTTGAGGAGTAGATTTGCCTGGGTTGTCCCTTTAAAAAATAAAAGGGGTGATACTTTAATGTTAGCCTTTAAGCTAATATTTGATCGGGATAAAAGGAAACCAAAGAAGTTATGGACTGATGAGGGAACAGAGTTCTATAACAAAATATTCATGAAATTTCTTAAGGGGAAGGGTATTAAATTATACAGCACCTTTAATGAAGGAAAGGCAGTTGTTATTGAGCGTTTTAATCGTACTTTAAAAGAGAAATTATATAAAAAATTCACACAACTCGGTTCTCAAAAATGGGTGTATTTAATTCAGGATATTGTAGATAATTACAATAATACAGTTCATTCATCAACACAATCAAAACCATCAGAAACATTTACAAAATTAGAATATGAAAAGGAGATTAATTTGAGAAAGCCCAAGTTTAAAGTTGGTGATATTGTAAGAATATACAAATGGAAAAGTCATTTTGAGAAAGGTTATACACAAAAATGGACTCGTGAATTATTTAAAATCATTGATGTAATGGATACAGTCCCTTGGACCTACAAATTATATGATTTAAATGGAGAAGAAATCTTGGGTTCATTTTACTCACAAGAATTACAAAAAACACAAGTAAGCAGATAATACCCTTGAAAATAATAAATAAATAAATAAAATGTAATGGGGATACGTTTTTAAATCTGTGAACCCCAAACACAGAATCCCACAACTTTTTAGTTGGGGCTTAACTTTTGTGTGTGTATAATGGGGATACGTTTTTAAATCTGTGAACCCCAAACACAGAATCCCACAACTTTTTAGTTGGGGCTTAACTTTTGTGTGTGTATAATGGGGATACGTTTTTAAATCTGTGAACCCCAAACACAGAATCCCACAACTTTTTAGTTGGGGCTTAACTTTTGTGTGTGTATAATGGGGATACGTTTTTAAATCTGTGAACCCCAAACACAGAATCCCACAACTTTTTAGTTGGGGCTTAACTTTTGTGTGTGTGTGTATGTGCGAGTGAGTCATAATAATATACAAACCCTAACCCAACCCCATCCCTAACCCAAACCCATCCCTAACCCAACCCATCCCTAACCCAACCCCATCCCTAACCCAACCCCATCCCCAACCCAACCCCATCCCTAACCCAACCCCATCCCTAACCCAACCCCATCCCTAACCCAACCCCATCCCCAACCCAACCCCATCCCTAACCCAACCCCATCCCTAACCCTCACATTCAAAATCCCAACCCTAACCCAATCCCATCCCTAACCCAACCCCAACCCTAACCCTCACATTCAAAATCCCAACCCTAACCCAACCCATCCCTAACCCAACCCCATCCCTAACCCAACCCCATCCCTAACCCAACCCCAACCCTAACCCTCACATTCAAAATCCCAACCCTAACCCAACCCCATCCCTAACCCTCACATTCAAAATCCCACCCAAACCCTAACATAATCTTTCTTTTCTTCTTTTTTAAATACGTATTTCTTTTTTTTTCCTCTTCCTCCAATTCTGTCTTTCAAGGCTTTTAAGTTTGAAGAAGTAGAAATGGGAAGAAAGAATTTTCCAGCATTTTCTTCCTCGAACTTTCTTGATATTGCTTAAATCAAGCGTCATTAAATAAAGAACATTGTTCATTGCTTTAGAATCCAAAGAGTCTCCAAGAGGAACCCCACAGGTAGAGTCTCCAAAATAAAACCAACTTTCCAAGTTCCCAAGGTATAACCACATTCCTGTTGAGCCTCCAAGATAGGTATCACATTCCGAGTCATCAAAACAAAACCCCCATTCCGAGTCTCCAAAACGAAACCAGTTTTCAAAGTCTCCAAGGTAAAACTCTTTTCCTAATTTTATGAAATTTAGTGAGTCTCCAAGGTAGGCTCCACAGTTAGAACCATCTAGGCAGACCTCATAATTAGTTTTTCCCAAATTTAGTGAGTCTCCAAGGTAGGCTCCACAGTTAGAACCATCTAGGCAAACCTCATAATTTGTTTTTCCCAAATTTAGTGAGTCTCCAAGGTAGGCTCCACAGTTAGAACCATCTAGGCAGACCTCATAATTAGTTTTTCCCAAATTTAGTGAGTCTCCAAGGTAGGCTCCACAGTTAGAACCATCTAGGCAAACCTCATAATTTGTTTTTCCCAAATTTAGTGAGTCTCCAAGGTAGGCTCCACAGTTAGAACCATCTAGGCAGACCTCATAATTAGTTTTTCCCAAATTTAGTGAGTCTCCAAGGTAGGCTCCACAGTTAGAACCATCTAGGCAGACCTCATAATTAGTTTTTCCCAAATTTAGTGAGTCTCCAAGGTAGGCTCCACAGTTAGAACCATCTAGGCAAACCTCATAATTTGTTTTTCCCAAATTTAGTGAGTCTCCAAGGTATAACTCTTTGGCTGGGTCATCAAGGTAGAACTCGTTCAGTGGGTTTTGTTTTGATAACTCACAATAAGTATCATCATGGTAGAACTCTTTTTCAGGATTTTGTGGATCTCCAAGGTATAACTCTTTGGCTGGGTCATCAAGGTAGAACTCGTTCTGTGGGTCTTGGTTGTTCAAAAGATCTTCAAACAAAAAAATAACTTTATCCCAAGTTGTGTTAAAAGTAGAATTTTCATTTCGTAGCTCAGATACAATTTCCTCCATCGACAAGAGGTTCGAGTCCAGTTCATCAATCTGAAGGTTGAGCGCTACACAGGTAGTAGGACTCCAAGGAATAGCAAAGTTATCCCATTCCATTTCGGCATAGGAGTCCATTCTCAAGTGAAGCAGAAAGCGTGTTTGAAAAAGCCTGTGTGGTCGGTGCCTTTTATAAGAAGGGCTGGGTGTGTGTCATTTCCTGTGGAAATTCCCTGGGCGTGTCTTAACTGGAAATGATGTGATGGAAATTCCCTGAAAATGATGTTATGTATTACCTGGAAATGATACAATGCTGAAGAGTTTATAAAGTGGGTGGGACTTAGCAAAAGTGGGCGGAGCTTAGCAAAAGTGGGCGGGGTATAGCAAAAAGTGGGCGTGGCTTAACAAAAAGTGGGCGGGGCTTAGTAAAAGGTGGGCGTGGCTTACCAAAAAGTGGGCGGGGTTTTTCCAAAAAGTGGACGGAGCTTAACAAAAGGTGGGCAGAGCCTACCAAAAAGTGTGTGGCACTGGAGGCGCTCAAATAAGAACATTGAGGGAGGTTTACCATTTTATCTTAGCTCAGTTAAAATATCTTAATAAAGAACCAAACTCAAACATATTTTTTGTTAATATATTAGATGGTGAAGAGAGTTGTAGGAGAATTAAATTATTTCCCACGCATAAACAAATATTTGTAGGGTCGTTGTTTGAGTGGGTTATATTCACCAGATGATATTAAGAGTAAAAGGTTAAAAGGTCCATGAGGTCAGAAGGATCACAGGTGTTTAAGTGGTCTAATGAATAAGGATAACATGTCAAAAGGTTAGAAGGTTCGTAAAGAACAGGGTGAGAGAAATATAGGTGTTTAGGGGCAATGAGGGAGGGAAAGAATTAATATGGAAGTGAATGGGTCAAAGATTAATCTGCCAGATGATATGTAGAAGAAGGATGATAGGTCTATAAGAGAAAACAAATATTTGTAGTGTTTGAGTGGTCTAATGAACAACATTAAGGATAGGTACTACAGACAAAAGGTTCATAAAGATGAGGGTGGGAGAAATAGAGGTGTTTATGATTTTTGAAAAAGACAAGGGGGTAAATGACATTAGATAGGGATTTCCCATGTTAAACGGAGGTGTCCCAGAAGCAACATTATTACACTACTATTGGCCAATTAAGAACTAAGCTGACGTCATCACTTCCCTGAGATTGTCGGCTGCAAGAGTAATTTTAGCGTCCCTTTCTTCAGATTTCTGTCAAATACACATATGTTTTGAAGATGGGAACATTAATAGACATACTTATAAATATACTCTAGGATCATTAAAGGTCAAATTAAGTACTTCTCTCTTGCAGATCAGGGAAAGTAGGAATTTTGGGGCTCGGCCCATGGTCTGGATGGAGTCAACATATTCATCATTTTTTGTGCACCACTACTTATTTGGTGTGCAGCGCAGCGCATGGCTATGGGTGTAGCATAATCTTCTGGGGTGCAGCTGTGCCTCTAATGCAGTGCCCACCATGAAATATGTGAGTGACCATGATGAGATTGCTGAGCCGATTGTGTACGCTTTCCACCACCTCACCAGCCGACACATTGAGGCCAACCTGGCCCTCATCAAGGGCCAACCTGGGCCCCCCTGTAGGTTATAGCACGAATATGTAATTTGTTCAGGGTGTCGGCGATAGCTCACCTACTCTTTGTGAAGGATTCCGTGGGATCTTTAATGTTCAGCAACTAATGTCAGCAGACGGTAACATCTACCCAGGTTAACATCCGTCCGTTGGACGGCAAACACATTGTTGAATTGCCCTACCGGCGAAACACCGGGATGACAGTTTATAGCTGAGTCGGGATTCAACTGCTTAGAGGGAAGTGCACCCACCGCTATACCCACCGACCAGTCAATTCCTTTTGTGCACTTGACGAGGGTGATTCCAATTTTACCTGGATTTTTTGGGATTCTCAGCTAAGCTCGTATCTGAGTTACATAAAAAATACTCGTTACATACACATGATGCATCATATAAATGACATGAGCAATGCATTACTTTTTGACATCTTCTACGGCATGAACTGCGAACTGACACAGCGGACTCACGAGTGTCCCAATGTAACAGACATTTTAATGTAGAATTCTCTCGACATTTTCGAACACAGTGCAGCACATCATTCTTACGTCGTAATTTCATTCCTCAAAATAAAGAGCCTTTCGCCTCCAAGGCCCTCTATAATATCACTGGATTTGACAGGCAATGTCACCTCACTATGGAGCCAATTATCTGTAAAATTCAACACAAATTTTGTAATTATTCTCTCTCTCTCTCCCACCCTAAACTCCCCCTCTTTATCTCACTTTCCAACATCTCTGTTCCCTACACATGCATTAAAACAGGAAATGAGTGTAGATTACAAGGTGCCAACAGTATAAAAGACAAATTCTTGCCAGCTGTCATTTAATCAACAAAGGTCTGTGTCGAATTTGAAGAACTCTCGTACTTGGGGGATCCAGTGTAAAATGTTGCTGATGATTATTATTATTATTACTAGCGTGACTCAGCGCGCCGCTCCGCGTGCCTCACCACACGTCGTTTCAGAGGGAAAGGCATCTTTGACCATTTCGGTGTCTTTTGGGTCTTTTGTGTCTTCATGGTGTTTTGGGTCTTCAGGGCCATTTGGGTCTTCAGGGTATTTTGGATCCTCTGGGCCTTTAAGGGTATTTTGGGTCTTCAGGGGCTTTTGGGTCTTCAGGGTCTTTTGTTTCCTCTGGGTCTTTAATAGTCTTTGGGGTATTTTGGTTATTCGGGGTATTTAGGGTCTAAAGGGTCTTTAAGGGTCTTTGGTGGCTTCAGGGTGTTTTGGTCTTCAGGGTGTTTTGGGTCTTGGGTGTCTTCAGGGGATTTGGGGTCTGAAGGGTCTTTTGGTTCCTCTGGGTCTTCGGGGTCTTTTGGATCCTCTGGGCCTTTAAGGGTATTTTGGGTCTTCGGGCTCTTTGGGGTATTTTGGGTCTTCAGTGTGTTTTTGGGTCTTCAGAGTGTTTTGGGTCTTCAGAGTGTTTTGGGTCTTCAGGGTGTTTTGGGTCTTTGGGATGTTTTGGGTCTTTGGGGGATTTTTGGTCTTTGGGGTGTTTTGGGTCTTTGGGGTGTTTTGGGTCTTTGGGGTGTTTTGGGTCTTTGGGGTGTTTTGGGTCTTTGGGGTGTTTTGGGTCTTTGGGGTGTTTTGGGTCTTTGGGGTGTTTTGGGTCTTTGGGGTGTTTTGGGTCTTTGGGGTGTTTTGGGTCTTTGGGGTGTTTTGGGTCTTTGGGGTGTTTTGGGTCTTTGGGGTGTTTTGGGTCTTTGGGGTCTTTGGGGTGTTTTGGGTCTTTGGGGTGTTTTGGGTCTTTGGGGTGTTTTGGGTCTTTGGGGTGTTTTGGGTCTTTGGGGTGTTTTGGGTCTTTGGGGTGTTTTGGGTGTTTTGGGTCTTTGGGGTGTTTTGGGTCTTCGGGGTCTTTTTAGTCTTTGGGGTGTTTTGGGTCTTCGGGGTCTTTTTAGTCTTTGGGGTGTTTTGGGTCTTTGGGGGTGTTTTGGGTCTTCGGCACCATTTGTATCTTCATGGTATTTTTGAGCCTCAGGGGCCTTCAAGTGTATTTTGGGTCTTCAGTGTCTTTTTGAGACTCTGGGCCTTCAAGGGTATTTTGGGACTTTGGGGTGTTTTGGGTCTTCAGGGTATTTGGGGTCTTTTGGGTCTTTAAGGGTATTTTGTTTATTCAGGGGTCTTGGTGGTCTTGAGGGTCTTGGGGGAATTAACGGGTCATCAAAGTTCTGAGGGGTCTCATCAGTCTTTTAATTGAAGAAGAAGAAGACGTTTTCGTCGCACATAAACATAACGACATAACCATATGCGTTTGCTCTATGATGATAAGATTTTTTAAATTATTATTATTGTTGTTGTTACGAAATTGTTGCTCGGTATCTCTGTGTCCGGTGCAGGCTGACATCGGCTTCATCCGAAACCTGGCGCTGCGTAAGGACAACCTAGCACCGCTCCGTGAACTGGGAACCATCCAGCAATTACTGCAATTGCTTTTCCAGGCCCATCAGGATGCATCACGACACACATTGGGCACGATGTCCCAGGCTCACAGGGTGAGTCGTGCGTTGCTGGGGGGGAAAGGTGGGGTAGGGGTTGGGGAGTTCGGATATGTACAAATACACCCCATAAACTGAGCCAAAGGAGGAAAGGCAGATGGAATATTTGGATCCACGAGTTTGGATTCCCTCTCCCTCCCCAATTTGCGTAGAAGTCAGCAAGCATTACTGCTGTCCACAAGAAGGATGCAAAAACAAATCCTATCAACTGCAGGCCAGTAAGCCTACTTGTAATTATCAGCAAAGCCATGGATTAACCAAACACGTGACCGATAGTCTGACGTCTAAAACAGCTTTCTGGTTAGTCCAATAGGAAGGATGGTGTGAAGGTACCGAACTTACCTTTGAGCGGCCTTGTCTGGATTTGAAACTCTAAACTGCTGCATTGGTCTTGCATCACAAAGTGCACCGTCCCTTGGATGGATGTGAAGCCAGGTGTCCAGTCTGCTAGCATTGGTTGGTGGACAGGTGGGCAAGTTAGCGCCGGGACGCTGGTCATATTAAAAATTCCTGTCACTGTCAGTCGAACGTGTGGCCTGGCCAGCCCGTTCATGAGATTTGGGCCAAAAACATTTGCCAGTCAACTCGACTAGAAGGTGCGATCATTGGGGCCATTCAAGAAGTAGCAGAGGAGCAGTGCGGTGGCTGCCCTTGTTGGAAAACATGCCCCTGGTATGCCCTGATCATCTTACTATAATTCACCAAATGTCCGTCTGTCCGTTCGAAGGTACCGCAAAAACGGCTGAACCGATCGCAACGATATTTTGGGTGGGTATTCCTAGGACCCCCTGGAGTAAAATAGGCTATATTGTTTTTGCAAGTTTTCCAATTTTCCAATTTTCCAGTTTTTCCAAACACGATGGAATAATATTTACCGATATGAACAGTGATGTGGCTTTTATTGAAATTCTACAAATACTGTTTAGATTTTGATGAGAATAACGAACCTGCAGCGAATCCAGAAGTGGACAGATGACGGCAATGCACGGGTTTGATAATATCCAAATACAACCGTCATTCAATCGTAATGTTAAATCGTTAAACGTTAATCGTGTTAATCGTTTTGTTAAAGTATCAATTGATGATTGGAATTGAGTGACTACAATTACGATTTTGAATTCGTAATTTTATTCACCCAACCGTACGGAACTTCACATCAGGATTTAAATATTTGTTTACGTCACGAATGTTGTTAAAAGTTTATTTTTTATATTAATGTTATTTAATTTGTGATTGGAGTTTTGCTGTTTGGAATGAAAAAAAGAGATATCGAGTTCAAGTGAATGACGAAATGCCGTGATGGTTTCTACTTTCTAAACGTGACATTCGCGGATCGCCATATGCAGATTCGTCATGGACTGGGTATGAAACACACGTACCTGTTTGTTTGCAAACGGGTACGTTTTTCATGGAAGTCCTTCACAAACTTGCTGTCCATGTCTGACGTGCGACTGAAGGTGCTACAGGAATGTGGAATTTATTGGTTTCATGCTTTAGCATTCGCCGTTTCTGCATTGTCTGTTTGCTTCTGGCCTCCCACCCGTGTCTAGCACGGGTACCTCACTAGTCATTTAAATGGACAAATGCCTGTAAGTAGGTAAGTCAGGCATAGATGATAAGAGTGCAAATGAACTATGATTGCCTGATTGAAATTTACACGATGTTTGTTTTTCTACATTGTCCACAAAGAACATCTTTAAGCTGTGTGAACCACCTTTAGAGGCCATTTTTTCCCGCAGAGCGGGGGTTGGCCTTTTTCGGGCACCTTGGTCCCCTTTTTAAAGCAATGTTTTATGGCCGGATGCCCTTCCTGCCACCAATCTTGTTGATCACCTCTTGCGACGCACATGGAATTACCAGTGAACTGGTACTCAATTTGCCGACCTCGGAAGGATGACAGGCTGAGTCAACCCCCCTGGCGTTAATTCAGCGATCGACTGGGATTCGAACCCAGGATCCTAGGATCCCAAGCCAGCACCCTAAACGCTAAGCCAACACCAGGCTTTAACCAGGCTTACAACATCTTTAAGCTGTATGCAAAACAAATTTTGTATCGTGGACATGTTGGTCATCAATGCCTGTGTTTGCAATGTTATTGTAATCATCTCCGAATATTTTGATGCACGCAGGACGGCATCCGGATGGAAGACATCGTCGAAGGTTGCACTGGAGCCCTACAGATTCTTGCCCGAGACCCTCAGAACCGTGCGGAGATAGCTACACCCGATGCTATTCCTATATTGGTGCAGGTACGAATCCACCGTCTAGGTATATGCCTTTTCCGGCAGATATGGCAAATTTCCTCACATTTCCAGATTTGCACATTTTTTGCCTTCCCAGAGTTCGTTAATGTCCTCACGGATTTTGAAAAAAAAGAAACCGGGGGATATTCTAATCAGCTGTCTGTCCCTCTGTCTATCCATCCATCTGTCACGCTATGTCCTCCTAAATGGTTGTGCAGAAATTCACCAAACTTAGTAGTTATAATCAACACATGGCAAGAAGATGAGAGCAGTATCGTTTTTGGCCCCGTCCCCTTTGGCTTTTTTGGCTTTGAAACTCAAAGTACACAGATCTCCCGATGTCCCTGCTCTCAAATGTTGTACTTGTGTGCTTCCCCCTCTCTCCCTATCTTGTCTCCTGCTCCCTTTATTTCGTTTTGGGTCTTCGGGGTCTTCGGTGTCTTCAGTGCTTTTGGGTCTTCAGGGTCTTTTGTTTCCTCTGGGTCTTTAAGAGTCTTTGGGGTATTTTGGTTCTTCGGGGTATTTAAGGGTATTTTGGATCTAAAGGATATTTAAGGGTCTTTGGTGGCTTCAGGGTGTTTTGGGTCTTCAGGGTGTTTTGGGTCTTCAGGGTGTTTTGGGTCTTTGGGGTCTTTTGGGTATTCTGGGTCTTTTGGATCTCCGGGGTCTTTTGGGTCTGCCGGGTCTTTTTGGTCTGTGGGTCTTTTGGGTCTTTGGTGTCTTTTTGGTCTTTGGGGTCTTTTCGGTCTTTGGGGTATTCGGGATCTTTGGTGTCTTCAGGGGATTTTGGGTATTAAGGGTCTTTTGGTTCCTCTGGGTCTTTAAGGGTATTTGGGTCTTTAAGGGTCTTTAAGGTGGGAAGGTGGGTCCTCTGGGTCTTTAAGGTGGGAAGACCCAAAACGAAATAAAGGTAGTCTTTTGGGTCTTCTCGGTCAAAATATCAAATAGTGTACTAAAAAATGCAATTACAGGCACATATTTAAACATTTTTTAATGAAACTTTGTATATGTAATCAACATTGAGGGATGGAATATGTAACGAGTACTTGGATTTGACCTCTCGGTTCATTCCCCAGGGGTTGGCGACTTAGCGTCACAGGGGTCAAAACGGGAAAAATATTGAACTCAAAATGTGATATTGGGTCATTCCTGGTGGAATTTTTTGCCATCTTTCAACTTTGCTTTCGGTGGGAAGCGTTGGGGGTTTGCGATGATGCGTCATCGACTTTGCTGTAGTTTTATTTGTGATTAAAAACTAATATTACCATTAACCATGCCATTAGCAATTGAGGTTGTTTTAGGGTGGTTTGTGTGACTCCCACATGCACACGGAATGTACCATGCTCTATATAGACTATAGAGCAACGGTTCGGACCAAGCAGTTTCTTGGCAAGGATTAGAATCCTGGACGAGTCGCCACTGGTGCAGGATACTCGCCTGAAGGTGATTTGGGCAAGAAATTGCAATTAGTTCAGTGTGTCGGCGATAACTCACCTACTCTTATTGAAGGACACCATCGGATCTTTTATATCCATCAACAACCACTCGACCAGTGCTGGCAGATGGGTCCTCTGGCCTAATGCCCATCCCAGGGATGGAACGCCGATTCCTCCCCCTGCATGCGAAACACGAGGGTAACAATTTATAGCTGGGTCGATATTCGAATCCAGGATAGACAGCACGGAAGGAATTCCGAGTGATTCTATTCTATAGTGACTCGGAAGGATTCTATTCCATGGAGAATACAACATGGCGACACCTGTATTGCATGCGCAACAAACCTTCAATCACAAGCATTCCCATTAGACCACAATACGTCCGTATCTAACTCTGTTTCGTGCAACATTACTGGGGGCAACTTTATTCTTGATCGATAATTCCAAAAATATTATAAGCATTCATAAAATGTGTGTCCCCAATCCTCAAAATTGCTCATAAAAGCGTAAAAATCGAATAATTTCGGTAAATAATGTCACATTAAATTTTGCTGGCCAGTCGATGCACGTGATGAAATAGGCCAATCAGCGTTACCGTATTTGACGCTCAGTGAAATGGATGACGTAGTTTCCCAGAATAATCCAATCACGGTCGCCGTACCATTGCACTGCGAACCAAAGATGGCGGCGCCCACGGAATGCAGTTCTACGGCGGATCGTACATTTTCTTCAAAATTTTGCATTATGCACTTAGATTCTACAACAAAAAGTAACTTCATCGTGTTCAATAAATGAATCGTGGAAACGATTTGTCGATTTCGCTCGCAAATGGGTGAATTACGACTGCAAAGAGAGTGATATAGTTACCGAGATTGCAACAAAGCTTGGTATTGATTTTCACGGTACTGCTACATGCATTGCGGCTCAGCCTTCGCCGTCGAGTAACATCGGCTACCACTACAATTGCTACAAGCGCTTCTGTGACATCAGTAAAATCAGAAGAAAAGAGAAGTCATTTGCAAAGAAATCTACTTCTCAAGGACAAGGTATGTGTAAACTCATGCACCATGCATTGACAATGACTTTAAAATTAACTTATGTAACGTTAGATTGGACATGTGAATGATGATGATGATTTGGTGGAAGACTAAGTTAGCGACTTTGTATCATGTTCAACTTGTTGTAGTAGTACAATTTTACTGTAATTTTGGAATCATGGTTATTCAGGGAATTATAAATGTCAATGATTTGATATTAAACTTGAAGCCATTATTGGAGGGGGCGGACATAGACTACAGGAACTTTTGCAAATCTGTTAACTGGGGATCAGCGAAGCAGGTGCATACAACAGCCTTCCATGTGTGTTTCCTTCAAATTCACCTCCTATCTCTTTGTAGCCTCTATTGTGAGGCTATATATACTTTTATGATATTGTAAGTATAAATTTCACAGAAAAAAGTGAGGAAATATTCGCTTGGTTACAAAGAAATCCTACGTAAACAAACCTCATGATTATATCATACAATGATTTGCAAAGTTGGAGTAATTTTGTAAGCAATAATACTTCTGACTTTTATTATTTAAAGTTTAATAACATTACATGGGCAGATCAGATTGGACTCATAGATACAGCGCAGTGTGTAGTATTATGGAAGACATTTTTCAGCATATTTATTACAAATATTACCATGTTATTTTGATGGAGGTATCAACTATAAGTTTTTTTTGTCATTAATACTCTTAGTATTATTTATATAATAATAGCATAAGGACTCGACTTTGTTATCCCTTTTACGCCGCACCCAGTGACCCGATGCCCACGGCACTAATGGATTTAGGATCTACGAACCGCGCTCTTTGTTTATCACGTACAGACATACTCGAAAAATCTGAATTAGCCGACGTTGGGGCCCAAAAGCATCAGAATAACTGCTGATACGACGCCATCTTATTGGCGTCTGCTGGGTGAAGGCGACAGCAAGCCGTCCACTGAGTGGACAATCCTGAGCATGCATTTGTGTGCAATAAATACGTTGTTCATATACGCACTCTTCATTCTCATCTTTCTTCCTAACTCTTACTCGGACAAGCAAATCCCCTATGCCATCCATAATGGTACACTCTATCCATACACCACATCCTCCCTTCCGTGGATGTTCCACGGGTTTCGGCTAGTTATTATTATTATTATTATTATAAATGCACGTTATTCATTTATGAAGCCCAACAGATAATAACATGTTCACTGAACAATCTGATTAAAAAGCCAGGAAGCCATCATACACTTCATGTACCATTTGTTAATATGCATTTTCATCAACTGCTCGTTATAAATTTCTGAGCACCCCTTGTGCGTGGGGACATGGATATTCTTAATCAGTGACACATTTCCGACAAACCCATTAAAGTTTTAAGTTGCCCCCATCGTTGTTGCACGAAAATTGAAAATTAAGCGCATGCCCTATGGCCTACATGCTTTGCTGCTGTTATGTGAATTGCTACTTTATCTGGTGACGGTGTCATAACAGTCACAGGTGTGGATAAAACGTGTCATGATCCACGCCAAGTGTTTAATCGAACGTTTCACCTGTACACGCTAAATGATGTTTATTTGTGGTGCCCAGCCAGGATACAATGAAAAGCCTTGGTTTTGAACAAAATTGTTTTTAACAAACACAATCTGCTGGAATATGTAAACTGTAGCATGTCCTTTGGTATCATACATTGCTTGGAGCCTCAAATCAATGACCTCCTGCCCCATATTTTACCAAATGTCGAATAGATTTTGTTGCACCTCTTGCGGATTACCTGGTAGAGATTGCCTTTTCCACAGCTTCAAATCCGTATGTCCTCAGACGGTGCAGCCGTCTCAGACGGTCCTCAGACGGACCAGGAAGGTGCAGCAGTTAAGCCTGGTGTTGGCTTACTGATTAAGGCCTTAAGGTCTTGAGTTTGAGCCCCTGACGTTAACTCACCCTGTCACCCTGTCATCCTGATGTCGGCAAAATGAGAAAATGAGTACCAGCTTACTGGAAACAGGGGATACTGCATCAGTGGAGAAGCTGCTTTCCCAGCAATGATGCAACCAGCAGCCACAGGCTGCATACAAATATGCCTTATTTTTAATGATGTGTTAAGACAAACTGACATATCTGCAATAATCTAACATGGCTTTACTAAACTCGGTTCAGAACACTACCTGCTGACTGTTATACCAGAAACGATGTTAACTGACAGTCGTCTTAATGTTACGGATAGTTAGCAAAACTTTCAGGATTGCTCCGAGAAGCCTAGATTGGCATTTCTGGTGCTTCAGGCAGAATTGCTGCAAGTGGTGAACAAGCTTAACCCGAATGACTGTTAACAGTGCGTTGAAACATCAGTCAGCATCCCTTGAGGCTCCTTTTATTACCCGTATGACTTCATTCGTTAAGGTGCATCATCCTCCTTCACACAACCTCCCTCCCCTACTCCACCCCCTAAGATTTCTGTAACAAGTAAGAGGTTGGTCATGACATTCATTGATATGAGATGTTACCTCTCATGCAGCTCCTATATTACAACTCGGAGTCTGTGCAGCGAGTCGCAACTGGCTTGTTGTGCGAGCTGTCTCAAGATCCAAATACAGCCTTGGCCATTGAGCAGGAGGAAGCCATGGGCATCCTGTCGGAGCTGATCCGTTCACGCAACGAGGGAGTGGGTATGTATAACGCGTTGGTTGTTTCTTATCCGGGTTGTTTCTTATCCAGGCCGTGTTTCAGGCTCTGCCGTGGAGCGGTTTGGTCCACGGTGGGTGATGGAGTACAAGTGTGCCGGCTCGAGGCTCTGACTTGACTGTCGGTGCAGGGATTTATAGTTCGCTTATGGGTGCTGGCGATAACTCGCCTGCTCTTTATTCAAAAGGCACCGTGGGATAGCTAACGTCCGCAAGCAATCATCGTTGGCAGACGGGTTCTCGGCTAAGGTCCCATCTGTCGGACCGCGCGCTCATTGATGCAGCGCACGGTCTGAAAAACACCAATCCTACAGTTTACAGTCGGTGAGGGGTTGAACCCACATAAACAGCTCAAAGGCAAGTGCGTGACCCCAGCAACATCCTAATTAACACACACCATTTGTAGGCGAAATAAAAAGCACATTGATTTATTTCATTTTTCCATCATTCCTGTCTTGTGCCTCAGTGACCATTTTGTCCCGTGGTGTTAAAAAGAGGCATCTCCTATACCCAAGCTTTATTTGTGCATTCAATCCCTGCGACATGGAAGTTCAACTTTTAACCCCGATTAGACATTAGTGTGTTGTGTGTGTGTGTGTGTGTGTGTGTGTGTGTGTGTGTGTGTGTGTGTGTGTGTGTGTGTGTGTGTGTGTGTGTGTGTGTGGAACGTCACAGCATGGCGGGAACACAGCATCACCATGGCAATGGCTTTATGCTTTCAAACACCATGTGTTGTCCCACTCGACCCGGAGCATTTGACCTTTTATTACCCTCGCCAGAGGGTATTGCACATGCGTCCGTTTGTTTCCTTGTCTCTTTCTGCACATAATGTGCTAATGTAGGCCACAAACACCACCTGGTGGTAGCCAGTGTTACATGCTATCATTTTTTCCATCCAGTACCTATATAACGTATGCACAAGTAAAATGTGAGTACATCTATAAAGTATATAAAGTACGTACAATGACACGCAACACCACACGGAGCAACTTCTGGCGAAGATCAGCGATCTCCGGTTTCTCTTTGTAGTTTAAATCGTATCATTTCCGTATGTTGGGAATATCGCATTCCCTTTTTATTGGAATCCCCACCAGCTCATTTTTGAATTGTGAAAATGAAATTGGTAAGTTAATTTGCGTTTTGAATTTTATCAGTCATTTTGTAGAAACAAAGTGCCATCTATACACTGCTTCTAAAATTTGCATCTTAAAACAATTTAATGGAACGTGTCAGAATCATGAGAAAAGAACTACCATCGATGTGCTGGGTGGAGAGCTCTTGGATAACGCCCAACCCTGCCGTCCCTCAGCCACTTACGCAGCAGCAGTTCTATTCCGGATCTCGGATGACAAGCCACAAGACTACAATCGACTTTCCTCTGAGATCAACAGTCGACTTATGGGTAACCTTGTGTCTGAGGTGAGCATTCCGTGAGGGTTTCTGCCTTCACAATGGGCCATCTGCATGGAAGCGGGTGGGGGGTTGATGGAGGAGTAAATAGAGAAGAATGAAGGGAAGTGAGGAGGATGTGAAAGAAAACGAAGAGATGAGGGATTTTGGGGAAGAGAATGAAAAGAACAAAGGGTTTTAAAGAGTTATGAGTAAGGAGAAGGGAAGGGAAGGCAAATAACAAGGAAGGCGGGCGGCATCATGGGGTTTTCACAAATTTTGTAACTTCAAAATGTTTGACATTAAGCGTTGGGACACAAGGCAATACAAAGTATTTTTTTAATTTTATTTTTTGTTGTACACCGCTCCTTTACTATTCCATCTCCAGGCGCTGCATGAGGTCATCGCCGGGCACCGAAGGGGGTCCGGCGATGACCCACTCCGAAAGGGAGTACTCACTCAAAAATGACCAAGTGATTTGGTTGTAAAGGGTGTTTTTGATTTATTGATTCATCAAATCATTGATTAATTATTTAATTATTCGGTTATTCAATCAATTGATTAATTTTCAAAAAATTACAGATTCAGATGAAACGGCGGTGGTTTAGGTATGCTATTAGCCAATTGATTAATAAATTAATTATTGTCCCATTATTATTTATTTATTTTCATTATTAATCACTTATTTATTTTCTCTCTCATCTGGGCAATATCTCAGGCACCTTTTGAGCTAGGAAGCTAACATTTGGACGGACAAGACAATGACCATGTGATTTGGCTATAAAGTATATTTTTGATTTAATGATTAATCAATTAATTGATTAATTCTTTATTTTTTCGATTAATCAAACATTTCATGTATTTTCCAAAAGTTACAGCTTTAAATAAAACACTGGTTGTTTCGGTATACTATTTTTTTTTTTTTTTTTTTTTTTTTTTTGTATACAAGATCGAGGCTCGTGAAAGAGCGAACATTAATCACACATGAAAGACAAACAGACACATAAAACAAATAACATCGGGAGCGGTAGACAAGATGGGGAGAGAGGGGGAAGGACACAAACACAACATTTGAGACCAGGGACCGAGAGACATGGAGACATCGAGAGATCTGTGGGAGGGAGAGGGCTTTGGGGGGAGGCATGTGAAGGGGGGGAGGCATGTGAAGGCGGGGGGGGGGCGGGTGGGAGAGGTATAAACATATGGACACTGCCAGGATTTCCAGGAAAGAAGTTGGAATTTCAAACAAGGTGGATCTGGGGTGAATTAGTGGGGGTAGAAAAGATCAAGGTTATGGATGGGGGAAGATAAGAGATGGTGGTGAACAGCTGTTTTAAAGACCTGGAGGGAGGAGAGGGATTGAAGGGAGTGTGGGAGTTTGTTCCACAGGCGGGAGAAAAGAGGAATGAAAGAGTGAAGGTGAGCAGAGAGCCGAGATTTCGGCAGTTTAACCATCAGAGGGTTGCTGGCAGATCTTGTGCGACCTGTAGGAATATTTGGGGGACAGAGCACAGAGAGAGCTGGGGGAGCAAGGCTGGAGAGGAGTCGGTAGAAGACAGAAAGGCCACCTACCTGCCTGCGGCGAGTAGCCAATTTATTAAGAGATTAGTTATTAAACTATTTTTATTTGTTTATTTTAATTACGCAATTAGTCAATCAATTATTGTACACCTCTCCCTCCCAATACCGTCTATGTGTTGCATGGCGGCATCGCCGGTCACTGGAGGATGTTATTTATTTATTCGGCGTGGGGGCGGTGAACTTTGAATGTTTCTGTACTTGTTTTTTGAAACTCTGACCTATAAAACATTTATGTCGTTACCTGGGCCCAGTTGCATTACTGCATGCTTATGACTGCTGTGTTCTTACTTTGCTTACCCTTCCTCTACCTACACTAGGATGGTAACAATCCAATGGATGACCCAAGAGGTTCCAACTTCTCTTTTAGCCCAGGTAATGATTTTGGTGCAGTTGGTGAATGGCACTTTTCATTGTGATTTAATTTTATTCAGTTTGTAAGAAAGTTAAATGCTTAATTACCGTAACAATTATGCTGAGTTTCTTTCTGTATGGCTTCGGTCGTTAGCTCTAGTGTCGAACTTTCCTTTTAAAATCGTGACATGCGCAGCAGATGCACAATGTCGTATGATCGAGTCATTTGTGCCAAGACTGTTCATTATGCATCTCATTTTGTGCTTCCTCCATTTAACAAAGCATTCTAATTGTTGTCAATTAGAAAGCACTGCTCTTGTTGAGGTCACAAAGGCTGCTCTTACTTTGTGAGCTGCCGACATTGCTACCTTTGTGGGCATTTGGTGACTGCTGCTTGCACGGCCTTTCTCTGCCTTTGTATTTGTTGGTGATTTAATCCTTGCTTGTCCCACTGCATTCCCTGTTATTCTGGGTACTGTCTGTCTCCCTCTCCTCTCTCTCTTCCTATCTCTCCTCCTGACCTTGACATACCTTCCTGGGTTTGCTGGGCCAAAGCCTCAGATCAAGGATGCAACACCTTCCACTCAGTTCCAGGTTTTGGCCAGGATGCTCTGGTGCTTGAGCCAGTACTTGAGCAGGCCACGGCCGAATATGCTGCCCAGTCATCGGCCGAACTCAGGCCTCACACACAACACGTTAACATCGACACAATGCTTCCTGTCGACAGCAACCAGCTTGCTTGGTTTGACACGGATCTCTAGCTTGCCTGGAAGGGTTGGGTAAGAAAGAGTTCACCTGGCAATACAATGACTAACAAGCGGGCCTCTGGTTCTGTCCTTTGAAAGCAAGCTTTTGCTTTTCCTCCTCCTGCCACATGTCCCAAAGCATTTTATTCATCTCATTGATTCTGGTGCTGTGCATACCTGAGCGTGCACTGACGGCGGACGTTGTTTATTTGCTGCACAGATTTGCTTACACCTTAACTTCCGCCGGAGCGTCTCCACATAAGGGCAGGAGTTGCGCTGCTTTGCCCGGGATGTGTGAGGGCGACGCCGTGGTGAGCGACGCAGCGTCACCTCGAGCTGGACAATCGCGCATTTTTATTGCACTTGGAGGCATATTCATTTGCTTTGCATTCTGTTCGACGCACCACCGCTGGGACCCTAGATTTGTACATGCTTAAACCAGCTTACCTTTTTCTGGATTAGTTGGAGCTCTGCTTGGAGGGTTTGCAGATTTTGTTTTATTAACACATTGTTGACTATGTTACACTGGAATGGTCTTTTGTTTTGCATTTAATGCAGTTTCAACTTTGGCTGTTTAAGAGATTATAAACTGAGGCTTTTGGTGAATTTGCATGTACCTTTAATTCTTTTTCTTTTTTTTCTTTTTCTGCTTGATGAAATATTGCACATTGTAGTTTATGTTCACTTAAAACTGGCTTTCGTGACGCCGAAATAAAAAAAAGATTTTTACTGTACCTGTTTGGTTTGTGGTTATCCTGTCTTTGGCTTTCATTCACCTTTGCCTCTGGCGCTCTTTAACATCCGCTCATATTGAAGCACCTTTTTGATCAACTGCGAAGAGCAGGTGATCGAGAGTATGAAGGTCATTCAAAAGAAATTCCATGAACGAGATGGTCACAGTAACCCAAAGGTGTGATCGGACACAAAAGTGACTTTCTTGCCTGTTGATGCGGCAACGTATGTATTATTCCATCTACAGGGAAACTATTAATAAAATTAATATATATATAAACTTATTTTTTCATTTACGTCCACACATCGTTATAGTTTTGTGGAAGCATCGTTTACATCGTAAGCATTCCATTAAAAGAACGTGTTAAATGCCTCGTGTTCCGCCCCTTGATGCATGTTTTGTACATTTTTGAGTGCAGCCCTCTGCTGGCATATTCTGCCCCTTCTACACATATTTTGTGCACCTTTGTGTGTTGGGGCCCCCATCTGGCCATTTGGGTTAATGTAGCAGGAAGTTATGGAACAGGATGTGAACCAAGAGGAAGTGATGTCTCTGAGCCTTCCATAACTTGCATCTGAGTAAATCCCTCACAATCCTCATTGTTACTCCTTCAAAATTATTGCCTGTAAGTACGAAGGGGTCATTAGGCAGTTCATCTTATGTCAGGAAGAATTTTGCAAATATAGCGATTAAAACAATGTTATTGTGTGCTCAATTTGCAGTTAACGGCTCGGTTGTTCTGGCCCGGTACCCTGTGTTATCAAGCACTAATTGACACCATTATTATGTTATGTGGCTTTTTCTTTCACATCTGCAGAGTTCTGAGTTCGCATTTTGTTGTAATTGCGTTGTTGTAATTGCATTGTTTGGAGCCTCGTTAGTAATTGTCCTGTATGTCATATTCTTTTCAGTTTACTCCTTGTTCATGGACTACATGCTTGTGTGGCTTCATTATAAACACTTGGCTCTTGGATTCTATTCCCTGACTCCCATCTCGTTCATTAATGAAGTTTGGCTTGCTGTCGAACTACGTACAGTTACGTGTAGGGAGGACAGCATACCTCCTATACACATTTATACTAAGCATAAAGTCATGGTACGCATCGGATGTATTTTGGGCATTTTGAGAAATTATCAATGACATCTAATTGATTTTGGAAAATAATTACAATGAGTTTTCTCTGTCATTAATTTATGGTGAATTGTAACATAAAGTGCAGATTAACAGAGAAGTGTGCGACCGGACTATTCCGAATAGAAAACTATTCCCACTGTTTTACTAACTAGTACAGACTTTTCCCAGCTTATTTTACTAACGATTGCAACTATTCCCACTATCATGTTATTGACTATTGTTGTACGATTTATTCCCACGTTGTTTTACTAAATAATGCAGACTAACTCGTCTGGACAATTCCCACTTTGTTTTATGAGCTAGAGTGGGCCAGCACATTTGCACAACTTCAACTGTTTTAATATCTAGTATCTCACACTAGTACTGGCAAGCTAGTGCGGACTAACTCTTGCATAGTACTGACTAGCTAGTGCGGACTAACTCTTGTACTAGCACTGACTACCTAGTGTGGACTAACTCTTGCACTAGTACTGATTAGCTAGTGCAGACTAACTAGCACTGAATACCTAGTGTTGACTAACTCTCGCACTAGTACTGGCTAGCTAGTCCAGACTAACTATCGCACTAGTACTGATTAGCTCGTGTGGACTAATGCTTGCACTTGTACTAATTAACTAGTGCAGACCAGCCAGTATGCACTAGCTAGTACGGACTATTCCCACTTTGTTTGCAAACTATGGTGGACCAGCAAGTACACTGAACTGTTTTGCCATGAGATCCTGGAAACTGGAAAACCATCATCATTGTATGAGTATGGACCACCCTGCGCTTCAGTGAAGGCATTGGATAATTACATGAGCCAGTTGTAGAAAAGTAGTTTGAAATGAAATGTTGCAAAAGATAGACTGATTTACAGAACCAGTTAAAGGCGTCATAGAAAAGTCAGAAGTAATAACCATCTCATCCACGGCAGGGGGTTGAGATGGGCTGTTAAAGCCATAACGATGTCTTTCATTCAGTCAGATAGTCAGTGGGTCCATTAACAATTTTTCGTTTTTTCCCTACTACTCCAAGGCTGCTCAACGGATCGTTTTGAAACTCGGCATGATGATTCATGTTGTCGATGCACAAAAACTAATGGAGCCCATTTTAAATTTGCATCCACGTGATGAGATAATTAACAAATTAACTAAAAATGTCATCGATGTTTGCATGTCCATCACATATCACGAGATTCCTTCATCTCACGAGATTGTGAATTAAATATAAAAAACGATGTTTCTTCCTCGTTTAATTTACACCTCTTAATTTAATTTGATCTTACAGTTTTTCTCGATTGCTTAAACACGATTTTGAAAACAGGGCCCAGTTTGTCAAAACACTACACACAATTCACACAACCACACACACAAGTAGCAGAACACCTCAGATCCTTTGCAAAATGAAACACTCTTGTAAAAACTATACACTAATTTATAAAAACCATATTCTGTTACCATATGAAACACACACGTTTCATATGACTTAATTCTGTTTGAACCAGTTACACACTGCTGTTGCGAACCTAAAACACTTTTAGCAATTCTACTTCTCAGCGATTAGAGTACTGCAAGGGAAGCACACAGAGAAAGTGCAAATATAAAATAAAATCACCAAACACCACACAAGACCAATGCTGCAGACTGATGAAAATATAATTTATTTCTCTCCATATACCCAAATCAGTCAACATGTCAACATGGAGAATCACAACAAAACATGTCCCAATTTTCATGCTACTACAGTAGTGTGCATAACACTGTAAGCTCAACAAATATCAGACAAACGTAAAATACTGTATCCAGTACAGGTTACAATTACAGTAAAAAGAAAAAAAATCTGAAAAAAACTGAAAGTACAGTACTAAAGTGCGGCGTAAAGTGCGGCGTTACGCGCGCTGCTTGTGAGCAAGGAGGAAGCGGACAAGCGGTAACATATAAATGTCTTTATTGTAAGACTACACTGTAACACTCTACTCCTCCGGGCTGGTCGCCCGGTGTATCTCATGAGGCCACGCCTACCCCTCGGGCGTGGCCACCGCCCACTTCGTGCGTGGAATGATGTCACCACGCCAGTGGGCTTTTGTGTCCGCCACACGCGCCCCCCCCAGAATTCCCGCGCACCTGGAGGGCCAGTTTGCGGGGCAGACGAATGACCCGGCCGAAGCGCCCCCTGGCGATCGGCGGCGTCCGGGGTGCAGGGATACCAGGTGGGATGCCCCTGGCTGCCCCTGGGATGGGTGCAGGACCGGGGGGTGCCGTGGCGGCGGGGCTGGGCGGTGCCGGGGGTCCGCCCGCAGGAGGGCGGCCCCGACGTGGGGGTCGGGCCACTGGCGGTGGATGGTCCACATCGAGGTGGGCCGGCTTGAGGCGGTCTACCGAAACGCGGTCAGGAGTACCGCCGATGTCCAGGGTGAAGTGCTTCGCCCCGGTCTCCAGCACGCGGAAAGGCCCGTCGTACGGGGGCCGCAGTGGTGTCCGATGGGCATCGTGGCGGACGAAGACGTACTCCGCCGTGCGAAGCTCCGGGGCGACGTGCGTCGGTGGGTGCCCGTGGCATGCCGTTGGCACCGGGGCGAACCTCTGGGCGGTCTCTTGCAGAGCGGAGCGCTGCTGTGCCGCGGACCATGGTGCCGTGGAGTCGGGGAGGAACTCGCCCGGCACCCGCAGCGGTTGCCCGAAGACCAACTCCGCCGCGGATGCGCGCAGGTCCTCCTTGGGCGCCGTCCGGAGGCCCAGCAGGACCCAAGGGAGCCTGTCGACCCAGCCGCCGTCGCGGAGGGTGGCCCGGAGCGCGGCCTTCAATGAGCGGTGAAATCGCTCACACAGGCCGTTAGCCTGGGGGTGGTAGGCCGTGGTTCGGTGCAGCCGGACCCCGAGCCCCTGCGCAACCGCCCCCCAGAGCTCCGAGGTGAACTGGGGGCCGCGGTCGGATGAGATGTCTGAGGGGGCGCCGAACCGGGCGACCCAGGTGGCGATGAAAGCCTGCGCGACATCGGCCGCCGTTGTCGACGCCAAGGGCACGGCCTCCGGCCACCGGGTGGTGCGGTCCACCATGGTGAGGACGTAGGTGAAACCCCGCGAGGGGGGCAGAGGTCCCACCAGGTCCACGTGGACGTGGTCAAACCGGCGTTCCGGCACCGTGAACGGGGCCAACGGGGCCTGGGTGTGCCGGTGCACCTTGGCGCGCTGGCACGCGAGGCACGTCCTGGCCCAGCCGCGGACGGCCTTCCGGAGGCCCTGCCAGACGAACTTGTCGGCGATCAGCCTTTGGGAGGCCCTCGCGCCCGGGTGGGACAGGCCGTGGATGGCGTCAAACACCTGGCGCTGCCAGCCCGCGGGCACAATGGGGCGAGGACGCCCGAGGGAGACGTCGCACAAGAGGGCCGCGCCCGCGCCGTCGAACGGCACCTCGGTGACGCGGAGGCCCGTGACGGCGGTCCGCAAGGCCTGGACGTCGGGGTCAGCGGCCTGGTCCGCTGCCATCCGGGCATAGTCGATGCCGAGGTGGACTGCGTGGGCGACGGCCCGGGAAAGGCAATCCGCAACCGGGTTGTCCTTCCCCGCGACGTGCTGGATGTCCGTCGTGTACTCGGACACGGCCGAGAGGTGACGCTGCTGCCGGGCCGACCACGGCTCGGTGACCTTGCCCATCGCGAAGATCAGCGGCTTGTGGTCGACGAAGGCAGTGAACGCCCGGCCCTCGAGCAGATGGCGGAAGTGCCTGACCGCCAAGTGAAGTCCGAGCAACTCGCGGTCGAAGGTACTGTAACGGCGTTCGGGCGGGCGAAGCTGCCGGCTAAAGAACGCCAGCGGTTGCCAAGCTCCACGCACCCATTGCTCGTGCACCGCGCCCACCGCGTAGTCCGAGGCATCGGTGGTGAGGGCGATCGGTGCATCGGGCGCCGGGTGCGCGAGCATGGTGGCGTTAGCCAAAGCGAGCTTCGCGCCCGTGAACGCCGTGTCCATCTGCTCGGTCCAGGTAACGTCGCCTTTGCCCGGCTTACCTCGGAGAGCTTCGTGCAGGGGGCGCAGGAGCTGGGCGATACGGGGCAGGAACCGATGGTAAAAGTTCACCATGCCCAGGAACTCCTGCAGCCCTCTGATCGTGCGGGGGCGCGGAAACCCCTTCACCGCCTCCACCTTGGCCGGCAGGGGGACGGCTCCGTGCCTGGTGACACGGTGCCCCAGAAAATCGATTGTGGCGGCGCCGAACCGGCACTTTGCGGGGTTCACAATCAGGCCATGCTGGCCCAGGCGTTCGAAGAGCGTGCGGAGGTGGCGTAGGTGCTCTTCGCGGGACGCGCTGGCGACGAGGATATCGTCCAGGTAGACGTAGACAAAATCCAAGTCGCGCAGGACGCTGTCCATCAGTCGCTGGAACGCCTGAGCCGCATTCTTCAGACCGAAGGGCATGCGCAGGAACTCGAAGAGTCCGAATGGCGTGATGACCGCCGTCTTCGGGACGTCCTCCGGCCTGACGGGGACCTGATGGTAGCCGCGTATGAGGTCCACCTTCGAGAAGAAGGACCTGCCCGCCAAACGGGCGGAAAAGTCCTGAATGTGGGGGACGGGGTAGCGGTCGGGAGTCGTGGCGTCATTGAGACGGCGATAGTCCCCGCACGGTCGCCATCCCCCGCCGGGCTTCGGCACGATGTGCAGCGGCGACGCCCAAGCGCTCTCTGAGCGCCGAACGATGCCGAGTCGCTCCAGGGTAGCGAACTCCGCTTTTGCCACCGCCAGCTTCGTCGGCTCGAGGCGGCGTGCCCGGGCGTAGACCGGTGGCCCGACGGTGGGGATGTGATGGGCCACCCCGTGCTTGACGGCCCCCGCCGAGAAGGTGGGCCGCGTGAGGGCCGGGAAGCCGGCGAGGAGGCGGGTGAATGCGTCCGCTGCCGGAAGCGTACAGACCAACGTGGCCGGAACCGAATCGTTCGGCAAGCCGCTTGGCAAGCCGCTCGTTGAGCTGGGCAACGCACATGCGAGCGAGCTGAACGTCTCGGCCTGGACAAGCCGTCTGCGCTTGACGTCGACCAGGAGCCCATTAGCGCACAGGAAGTCCGCGCCAAGCAGTGCCATTGGCACGTCGGCGGTGACGAACGTCCATCGGAAAACCTGCCCTCCAAACCGCAGAGAGAGGCAGCGTTTTCCGTACGTACGGATGGGCGTCCCGTTCGCGGCAAGCAGCGCGGGGCCCCCACCCGCGGCGTGCTTGTCTGACGTGCCGGCGGGAATGACACTCACCTGTGCTCCCGTGTCGCACAGGTAACGGCGCCCGGAGAAGGTGTCCGTTATGAACAGCAGGCTGCTCGAACGGCCGGCGCTCATCGCCACAATTGAGCGCCGGCCCGGGCGTTTCCCGACCCGTTGAAGGAGCACGGCGGATGACACCGCCGAGCTTCGTGGCCGAACTTGGCGTGGACCCAGCACCAGGTGGTGGAGCTCGAGGAGCGCGGCTGGCTCCGCCAGGCCGGTGGAGTCGACGGGTTTCCCCGTGGTGGCGGTTTTCGCCGCGGCGGTGGGCGGGGCGTGGCGGCGTTCACGAGGTGCGTATCAGCATGCTGCTGAACCACAGCGTGCTGTAGAAGATGATGCTGTGGAACATCAGCGTGCTGTAGAAGATGATGCTGTGGAACATCAGCGTGCTGTAGAAGATGATGCTGTGGAACATCAGCGTGCTGTAGAAGATGATGCTGTGGAACATCAGCGTCGAAGGCCGTGACGGCCACGCCATCGCTCGCCCGTGTGTCCGAAGCGGCGAAGTACTTGTCCGCCTCGGCCGCCAATGCTCGGGGTTCCGTTAGCCCGGTCCCGGCCAACGCGAGGCGAACCTGCGCTGGAAGTTGGCGACGGAAAAGCGCCCGGAATAGCGAACCGGGGGCTTCGTCGCCCAACAGTGACAGCATATGGTCCATTCGGACCGACGGGCGCGTCTCACCGAGCTCGGGGAGATCCAGGAGGCGATCGGCCCGTGCGTCGTCCGTGAGGCCGAACGTGGCTAGGAGTAGCCGCTTGAGTGCCTCGTACTTGTGGCCGTCCGGTGGGTGGCGAAGGACGGACACAACTCGAGCGGCCGTGCCGGGCCCGAGGGAGGCGACGACATGGCAGTAGCGCAGGTCGTCGTTGGTGAGGCGCCGAAGCTGAAATTGGGCTTCGGCCTGGACGAACCAGACTTCGGCCTGAGCCTCCCAAAATTCCGGAAGTTTGACGAAGGCGGCCATGGCGATGGCGTCGCGTGTGGAAGGATCGCTCCGGCAGATCCAACGTCGAGGGTCACCAGTAAAGTGCGGCGTTACGCGCGCTGCTTGTGAGCAAGGAGGAAGCGGACAAGCGGTAACATATAAATGTCTTTATTGTAAGACTACACTGTAACACTCTACTCCTCCGGGCTGGTCGCCCGGTGTATCTCATGAGGCCACGCCTACCCCTCGGGCGTGGCCACCGCCCACTTCGTGCGTGGAATGATGTAACCACGCCAGTGGGCTTTTGTGTCCGCCACAGTACAGAAAATACTAGACATTATCTCTTCGCCTAGCTGGATCTGGCCAGAGAATTTCATCAACATCACAGGCGATATCCTCATTGGCAAGACAACGTGGGAAGAACCGTCTCGAATGTCGGATCCATCCTTGCACAGCTGCGGCGTCGATTTGGTCACAGGCCTCCTCCATGGCCTGAATGAGGGGTACCTGAGCTTGGGGCCGGAGATCGTAAACCCTCCACCGCCATGCCGAGAAAAACTCTTCGATTGGGTTTAGAAACGGAGAGTATGGTGGAAGGTATAGTACTGTAAACTGTGGATGGTGTTGAAACCAGTTCTGGACCAGAGCAGAGCGGTGGAACGACACATTGTCCCAGACGACAATGTATTGCATCTGGTGCACTTGGTTTACTGCTGTGACGATGTTGTGCAATCGGTCCAAAAATGTGAGAATGTGAGGTGTGTTGTAAGGGCCCATATTGGCATGACGGAGGAGGACCCCAGTCTGTGCAATGGCAGCGCAAAGGGTGATGGTACCCCCACGTTGCCCTGGGACATTGATTAATATAGCCCTGTGGCCAATGATATTTCTGCCTCTCCTTCTTGCTTTTGTGAGGTTGAACCCTGCCTCATCGATGTATATGAAGTCATGCGGGATTTCCTCAGCATCCATCTGTAAAACTCTCTGAAATACAGTGAAAGACAAGATTGTGTAGTTCAGCATAGATCTAGTATACAGTAAATTTACATGTAAAAAGGTTACGTGTGCAGTATGCAACATCACAGTGCTAAAGTGAACAATACGTACCTCCACGTACTCATGCCGCAGCTGTTTGACCCTCTCTGAATTCCGCTCAAAAGGCACTCGATAAACTTGTTTCATTTGAACCTGATGTCTTTTCAGGATGCGTGCCAGTGTTGACAGAGAGACCTGATGGACATTATTGAAAATGGCATGGTCACCGATAACGTTGGCTTGAATTTCTCTGAGCTTGATAGCATTATTGGCCAAAACCATGTTTATGATCTCTCTCTCTTGTTCTTGCGTGAATATTGGCCCCCTTCCTCCTTGTCGTTCTCGACCCTCAATCCTATGTAGAAAAAAAGACATGTAACCTGCTGTAAAATGTCACAGGAAGGGGTATCACAAGTGCTGACATGGTGCATGCAATAAGCAGCTGATTACTGTAAACTGTCGACAGATTGTATTTTACCTGTTTTCTTGTCGAAATGTCCTAATGACAGATGCCACTGTATATCTGCTAAGATTTGGCTGAACTCTTAGTCCAGCCTCCCTCAGCGCCAATCCGTGGTTCACGACATGGTCAACTAGTGTTGCGCGAATTTCATTTGATAAATTTGGTCCTCTTCTTCTTTGAGCACGTTCTCCTCCTGCTTCAGGTCTTCCTCTTCCTCTACCTCCTTCTCCTCCTCCGTGGATTCCCCCTATCACCCTCACTCTTCGTCTTCTGACTCCTTCCATTTTGGTTGAAGACAGGTGAACTCACCTGCTGCATTTTTATAGTGCTTAAACCTGATTGGTGTGTCTACAATTAAGCAATCGTGTGTTTGCGCACCTGCTGGCTGTGTTTAACCGATTGGCTCATAGGTGTGGTAATTTGACAGTCAGTGCTTTGGAATTGCAAGGATGTGACATCATGATATACTTCTGTGTCTAATGTATACAAGTGTGTTTAGTGTTTTGCAAATCACTGTGTGTATTGTTTTGTAAAAGGTGTGAGGCTGACATTGTGCTTATAGTGGTGCAAATCTGGGCCGATGTTTTGCTCCTTGAGTGTAAGGTTTTGATAATTGTGTAATACTTTTGATTTTAGTGTCTATGCAATCGGAAAAAACTGTAATCAAAACTTATTCAACCTCTTGATTAAATTTTAAACGTTTAATGTCATTAATGCCATTTTGCTTGAAATAATAGGGGAAAAGGGGGAGAAGAGGACAGAGAGTTGGGGTGGAGGCAGAAGGGGGCTGTACTTTTATAGTCATTTTACCATTATAAGACCCTTTTGACACTTAAGACCCTATCTATTATACCCTTTAGACCTTCAGACCCCATCTTCAAATGGAATGTACCTTTTGGATCTTTAGACTCCATAGACCCTTTCGACTATTAAGAACCCTTTAGACACTTTAGAGTTTAGACCCTCTAAACCCATTATAATATTTAGACTCCTTGACCCTTTAAACCCCTTAGACCTTTTAAGACCTTTTTTTAGACATTCACATTCTTTTGACCCGTTAGATCCTAAATCCTTTTGGAACATACCCTTTAGACATTTAGACCTGGCTCACAGACCTTTAGACCCCTTATGACCCTTCAAACCCCAATAGACCCGATAGACCACTTCCACTTGAAGACCCTTTTGATCTTTATACTGCTTAGACTCTTTAAACCCCTTTAGACCTAAGATCCTTTCAACACTTTAGACCCTTATGCCCTTTAGATCCTTTAGACCTCTTATGACCCATTAAAGTCCTATATACCCTTAAGACCTTTACACCCTTTATACCCGAAAGAAATGTAGACCTTTATGTCCTTTTCAGACCTTTTTAGTCCTTTTCAGACCTTTTTAGTCATTTTTAGACCATTTCAACACTTTAGACCACTTTAGCCCCTTACACCATGTAGGGTTTAGACCCTTCCACCCTTTATACCTCCTAGACCCGTGGACCCTTTTGGACCCCTTTGGAGTCTAGAAGGGTTTAATTGATTTCACTAGATAAGAACTAATGGAAAGATTTTCATCAATTGAGGACACGTTCATCCTACATAGTTTTCACTGCACTAATACAATCACGTAATCAGACATTTCAGCCCCCACGGACCCCTAATGTTTCCATCGAATCAAACTGAAAATCAACTTCATCACCTAATGCACCCCAACTTTGATCGCTCTCCATTGGGAGACGAGCGTCTGTTCCATTTGGGACTACTCGTTTTTACATGAAGGTCGTTGTGACCAATGTAGTCTTGAACAATTGTAACGTGATATTGCGTGCCAGTATGTTAGACCCTTACACCTTTTAAGACCCTTTTAGCTTTCTGGTTCGGGGTTGCTGCGCAGGTAGGTCAGCCCTTCCACCTCATTCAAAGTTAAGTTTTCCCGAACCGGATCCGTCTGTCTTTCTGTTATTTTAGTTCGTGTGTGTTTGTATTTTCATAAAAATAAAAAAAATAGCCATGATAAATCATTTGTTGTCAAATGATATTGTTGTCAATATCGTTGAATTCGTTCTTTTTTGTTCAGACGAAATGGTCAGAAATTAAATTGAAATTTAAAATTAATATTTAAATTAAAATCAATCAATTAATTTTAAAAAATTAAATTAAAAATTTTAATAGCAATTTTTTTTAATGAATTCATTAAAAAGGATTTAAAATAGTTAAAAATTAGTTCGTTTAAATTATAATTTAAAAATTTAATTTAGCCCTTCTTGGATAGCCGGAGCCTAATCGTCTCGGTTTTGAGATTTTGTCTGTTTCTGTTTCTCTTCTCCCCCCCCCCCCCCCCACAACGTTTTTTTTTGTCCTTTTTGCCTTTTGAACGCGAAACTATTTCCACTCGCTTCAATTTTTTTATCTCTCCCCCCCCCCCCCAAAAAAAAACTCGTTCACTTCAAAACACGATCTTATTCTGCCTTGTAATCCCTGAATGCTTCCCCTTTTCCTCTATCATTTTCTCAATATCTTCTTCCTGCAAAGAACATTTCGTTCCTTCTCCCTGTAAAAGCTTCTGAAAATGTATTACAATGCTTCCTTTATTTCTCTGACATCAGCACCTCATGTGTTCTTCTTCATCACAATCTATTCTTCCCCTTCTTCACAAAGCATATTTTGCAAACGTCTCTCACCGAAGCACTTGATCTGTCATCCACTCTCCAGGAGTCCAGGTCCTACACAAGAGGGAAAACATCTTTCCAACCTTAAGATTGAACTTTCTAACTTGTCTCCCTCCTCTTATACCTGGTGGCAACTTGTCCAGTCTCTCTCTGGTCAAGTCAAGCCTCTCTCTGGTGTAAGCTCCACTTCCATCCCTTCCCTCTCCTCAAATGACCCCACAGCCGACTCCGCTCCTGAGAAGGCTGAATGCCTCGATTCTTTGTTTGCTTCCAAATGTTGTTGTCTACAATCCCTCACTCTCGGTACCTACAATTCCCTGTCATACCCAATTGCTTCTGGTCTCTGTCTTTTCAACCCTCGGTTCTTTCAACCCTTGCCATCTGGTCCAGTAGCAGAGTCATCAGCTCACGTCCTTAAAAACCTGCTCTGCTGCTATTGCACTTCCTCTCTCTGCCCTTTTGGCCTTATCATTTACCCTTGATCATCATCGAACTATATCGAAATCCACCAACATCACTGCATTATAGAAAAAGGTGCAAAACCCGATCCCCTAAACTACAGAACTATCAGCTTACTTCCATTCGTCAGCAAGGTCATGGAATCCATCATCACACTTTATATGAATTCCTTCGTTTTCTTCAACAACCTCATCACAGATCTCCAAATTAGTTCCAGAACAAGTCATTCTACTTTGGACATGCTGCTTCTACTCACCCCACAATATATGGAGGCCCTCATTGTCAGATGTAAGATCAAGGCCGTCTAAACATATATCACGTTTTTGATGATCTGGCACCCCACTTTGCTCTCCAAACTCTATGCCTACATCATCCAAGGCCAACTCCATACAATGTGTAGCTCTCAATGGAATCCTTTCATCTCCTTTCCCTGTCAAGACTGGAGTGTCCTCTGGCAGTTTCGGGGCAAAGTCCTATTCCTGATCTTCATTGATGATCTCTGTCTGGATCCTCTTTATCTATTGGCTGATGACTCCACCATCTGCTGTGGCATTCCTCATCCTTCAGACAGGCAGGCTGTATCCTCTTCCCTCTCTTCAGACCTTGAAACTTATCACAAACTGGTTAAACACTTGGAATGTGTTTCAAACCTAATCAATCTCACACTTTCACTGAAAGGACCATCAACCAAACCCTCCTCTACTTTCTTAACAATCCTCTTGTGTTTAGTCATTCAAACTCCTTTGTCGCATTGTCATCTACGATCTTTCTTAGGTAAACCACATTTGAAAGTAGGCCTCCAAAGCCAGTTACAGACCGGGCATCCTCCGTGGTACAAATCCCTCCTTTGCACACCTGAACTTGTATCCGCTTACACAGCCTTCGTCAGCAGTTTGATGGAGTACATCTCAGCGCTTTGGGCTGGCGCCCCTGCCTCGCACCTTGCTCTGCTTGAGGCCATGGAATCCAAGTCATTCAAGATTATTGGAATCTCCCACGATGAAGCCGAGTCCACATGGTGAAGTGATGTGCTTCGCGAATGGCCAAATTAATAGAGACCTCACCCAAGCGGGGAATGAAGTTCCTTTTCCCGGATGGGATCTGTATCCCACCAGTCTCTTAAAACGAGCTTCTTTACCCAATTTGTCTCCCACAGGGATTTCCACATGGGCTAAAACTGTTCGCGCATGTGAGAGGTGGGAATAAAGCAAGACGTATTCTCAAGCAATAACAGATCAATTAAACACATGAGATGACACAAACTGAGAATAATTTTGTGAAAGATAGACGGTAATGAATGAATAAACTAGAAAACCTGCACTGCACTGAAAACCTACACTGCACTCTCTCCACCTCACCCCCAGGAATACCTCTGGCTACGGCTTCCCCTTCGCTCCCACCTCTTGTTCATATGTGTGTTGTACCGTCCACCAAACAGTGATGACTCCATCTACATCTCGCTGTCTGATAATATGGACCAACTTCTATCTACTCATCCCAACTCTCTCTTCCTCATATGTGGTGATTTCAACTGTCATCATGCCAGTTGGCTGGGTGTGGGTACCTCTCTCACCAGCCATTGCTCCTCAGCAAAGGACTTCTGCGACTCACTGGGACTGACACAATCTGTCAATTTCCCGACCCGGATCTCAGTCAACGGAACATCTTCTCTCCTGGACTTGGTTATGACTAACTTCCCTGAAAATGTCTGCTGCTCTTCTTCTGCTCCAATCGGATCATCTTATCATGTCCTTGTTAAAGTGGACATCTCTCTGACCATCCTCAGGGAGCCTGCTCAGCGTCGACGAGTCTGGCATTTCACTCAGGCCAACTGGCACGGTCTTCAAGCAGCCATCAATCATCTGGACTGGTCTCCCATCTCTACCACCTCTGACATCAACCCATCCTGGGAATTCTTCCAAAGTAAATTGCTCTCTCTCATGCATAGATTTATCCCATCTCGTCTTCAGTTGTCATACCCTTCCTCCCGTCCATGGTACACGGAATCTTGTGGTGAGGCTGTTGCCCAGAAACAACTTGCCTTCGTCTCCTGGAAAGCAAATCCAACGGAAGGAATCTCATTTCCTTTCACAAAGCCCGAAACAAGTGTGTGTCCACCCTCAGGAGAGCCAGGAAACAATATATCTCCGTTCTCAAGACCGAACTCTCTTATCTGTCTCCCTCTTCCAAATCCTGGTGGCGTCTGGTCAAATCCGTTTCTGGTGTTTGTTCCCCCTCCATCCCCTCCCTTACCTCAAACGGCTACACTGCTGACTCCGCACGTGAAAAAGCTGAATGCCTCAACTCTGTGTTTGCCTCTAAATCTTGTGGCCCAAACCCATCCCTCTCTGTACCCACCATACCCAGTCGTACCCTGCTGCTCCTGGACTCCATGTCCTTTCCTCCTGACAAGGTGGAAAAGTTTCTGTCAACCCTCGACTCTGATTCTGCAACTGGACCCGACGGCATCAGCCCACGGGTCCTAAAATCCTGCTCTGCCACTCTATCTCACCCTCTCTCTGTTCTCTTCACCCTCTCTTTTGCTCAAGGTCAACTGCCATCTGCTTGGAAATCAGCCAACATCACCGCTTTGCACAAAAAAGGTGCAAAAACAGATCCTAGCAACTACAGACCAATCAGCCTTCTCCCAATTATCAGCAAAGTCATGGAATCCATCATTGCTTCGGATATGAAATCTTTCCTCTTCTCCAATGGCTTGATCTCTGATCATCAATTTGGTTTCAGACCAGGTCACTCTACTCTGGACATGCTGCTTCTGCTGTCTCAACAATGGATGGAGGTCCTCAATGCCAAACAGGAAATTAGAGCTGTCTCCCTCGACATATCACGTGCCTTCGACACGGTCTGGCACCCCGCTCTGCTCACCAAACTCTCCTCCTTTGGTATCCATGGAAATCTCCACAATTGGCTGGCGGACTTCCTCTCTCGTCGTCGTCAACGTGTGGCCCTGAATGGGTTTCTCTCATCTCCTCTTCCTGTTCAGGCTGGAGTTCCCCAAGGCAGTGTTCTGGGCCCCGTGCTTTTTCTGGTCTTCATCAATGATCTCTCTGACTCTCTTGAAAATCCTCTCTATCTCTTTGCTGATGACTCCACTCTCTGCCGCTCCATACCTCTTCCCTCAGATCGGCAGTCTGCAGCCTCCTCACTCTCTGAAGACTTGGACAAAATCACAGACTGGTCAAACAAGTGGAACATGTCTTTCAATCCTGACAAATCTCACACTCTTACTATGTCTCTCCGAAAAGATCGACTGGACAACCCTCCCATCTACTTTCTCAACAATCCTCTCCAAGAAGTTCTGTCGCTCAAGCTTTTGGGTCTCACTATCTGCCATGATCTTTCTTGGGAAAACCACATTTCCAAGCTGGCCTCCAAAGCCAGTCGCCGACTGGGCATCCTCCGTCGTGCGAAGTCCTTCCTCGGCACACCTGAGCTCCTCACCACATACAAGGCTTTCATCCGCAGCTCAATGGAATGCTGTTCTCCCCTATGGGCCGGTGCTCCTGCCTCACACCTAGCTCGGCTTCACGCTGTTGAAACCAAAGCTTTCAGAATTATTGGAATCTCCTGCGATGAAGCTATCTCTGAGGGCCTTTCACTCACTCACCGCAGGCAGGTAGGTGGTCTTTCTGTCTTCTACCGACTCCTCTCCGGCCTTGCACCCCCAGCTCTCTCTGTGCTCTGTCCCCCAAATATTCCTACAGGTCGCACAAGATCTGCCAGCAACCCTCTGATGGTTAAACTGCCAAAATCTCGGCTCTCTGCTCACCTTCACTCTTTCATTCCTCTTTTCTCCCGCCTCTGGAACAAACTCCCTCACTCCCTTCAATCCCACTCCTCCCTCCAGGTCTTTAAAACAGCTGTTCACCACCAACTCTTATCTTCCCCCATCCAAAACCTTGATCTTTTCTACCCCCGCTAATTCACCCCAGATCCACCTTGTTTGAAATTCCAACTTCTTTCCTGGAAGTCCTGGCAGTGTCCATATGTTTTATACCTCTCCCACCGCCCCCTTCCCATGCCCCTCCCCCCCCCGAAAGCCCTCGCCCTCTCTCAGATCTCTCGATGTCTCCATGTCTCTCGGTCCCTGCTCTCAAATGTTGTGTTTGTGTCCTTCCCCCTCTCCCCATCTTGTCTACCGCTCCCGATGTTATATGTTTTATGTCGGTTTGTCTTTCTGTGTGATTAATGTTCGCTCTTTCACGAGCCTCGACCTTGTATACAAAAAAAAAAAAAAAAAAAAACCTGTCCGCGTCCGCTTTTTATATTTAGACTTCTTCTTCTTATTCAGTATGCTAAACACGTTGAAAACAGCTACAAAAAATTGCCGATTTTAGGCGACCTTGACCTTTTGATCTCAAAAGCAATAAGCGTCAGTGACTCAATATGCAAAACCTCAAATTTCAGCTCAATCAGATGGAAATTGATTATTTTATACAACGTTGACCTTTGGCCTTTTGATATAAAAAATTCTTTTTATTGGTGAACCAATTCAGTGACTCAATACGCAAATTCTTACAATTTCAGGTCAATGGGATGAAAATTGACGATTTTATGTGACTCTGACCTTTGACCTTTGACCTTTTGACAATTATCAATTTGTCCTCCATATTATCATAAGGAAGCTTTGTTGAAAATTTGATGACAAAACTCATGGTAAATTGAAATTTCAGGTCAATTGGATGAAAATTGATGATTTTAGGTGACGTTGACCTTTGACCTTTTGATAAAATTATAAATTTGTCCTCCATATTATGATAAAGCTTTATTGAAAATTTGATGACAAAAGCTCAAATGGTAAAAAAAAAAGTTACGGCGCGGACAGACAGACAGACGTGATTGCAAATCGCCGTCTCTCGCTGCGCGGGGATGGGCTAATAAATATTCAATACAGGTACAGAAACCTAGAGTGCCACGAGCACACAATCACATTTACACACAATGGCGAGACAACAAGCAAGGTCTTGAGGATTTGTGGTGAGCAGGCTCCAGCTCAGGCAGCACAGGACAGATCCAGGGAGGAGATCCATCAAAATTGGCAGGGATTAGCACATGGACACGAAAGGGTGGACACTGTGAGACTACTACAACAACAACAACAACAACAACAACAGGCATTTTAAGGCCATTTTCCCTGCCAGAGCGGATGTTAGCCTTGCGGTCCCCATGACAATCTTCTCCATCTTGCCCTATTTTCTGCATCTCTCCTTGTTAACCCCCTTGCCCGCATTTCTTCTTCCACCATCTTTAGCCAAGTCTTTCTCGGTCTTCCCCATCCTCTACTTCCTTCTACATTCATTTCCATCACTCTTCTCAACCAGTCACTTTCATCCTTCCTCAACACATGACCAAACCATCTCAACATGTTCCTCTTCACAGCATCAATCACAGGCTCTATTCCCATCATCTTTCGCAATTCATCATTTGTCTTCCTCTCTCAACGATACTCCACACATCCACCGAACCATTAGCATTTCCACCCTTTCCAGCCTTTGTTGCTGCTCTACATTCATTGCCCATGTCTCGCTCCCATAAATCATAACATTTCTCACACATGCAGCATACACCTTTCCCTTCAGCTTCAACGACACTCCCCTCCTCGTCAGCACGCCACCCAGTTCCCGAAAATTCTTCCATGCACTTCTCACCCTAACAACTGTTGCCGAGTCTGATCCACTGTGAGACTCCAGGTCATAAATTAGTCAAAGTACAAACCAAACAACAAAGGAACTATTGTTAAAATAACAAACAGACAGAGACCTGAATGAACACTTCACGATCTGCAACATTATAGCTTGCACCAAATAAGATCAGGGTTTAGCGAGAATGGTTTATGTCACCAAACTCAAGAAACATTCAAACATGCACTCTGCACTAACGAGTCCACCAATGAAGGTAGATCGTGGGGTTTTATTTAATTTTCACCATGCAGCAGGTGTTCCCTATTTCAATGCACATCCAAGTTGCGGGTGGTGGGCGGAGCTATAAAAGGGAGGGAGTAGACAGTTACGAAATCAATTTTGTCACGTCGTGGCTTACGTGCAGATCAAGATGAGATGACTCATAGGTGAATCTCAGGTGTGGCTTTTTTACATGCCATTTTACATAATATGCATTTTACATAATATGCATTCGAGAAGCAGCGTCAAACAAAAAATAAGATGAAAATAGAAACGGCAAGGTGTTGCAGCCCCGTGGGGAAAGTTGCATCGAAATTGCTGCCTTGGTGGAAATGTGTACATAATAAATAAATAAATAGTCGATGAAACTTTGAAACAAGCACCGCCTCGATATATATATATATATATATATATATATATATATATATATATATATATATATATATATATATATATATATATATATATATATATATACATATATATATATATATATATATATATATATATACTGTTATGTCGGTGGGGTAGCAATATGTAGAGCCAGATAGATCTGTGTAGGTAACGTGCTTCGTCTGTCACGGTAAGGAATCTACCTTGTAATAAGTCTGTGTGTTTAGGCGTTTTGTCGGGTAAGAGTATACCTATGAGCATACCAGGATGTTCGAGTGATAAGTAGCGTAGGGATTAAAGAGTAGCGCCCCTGTATGTCTCACCTGATCAGCCAAACCTTTGTCCCGTATGGCAATGCACACCTGTAGACACTTAGTTGGGATCTCCTTAGTGCAACATTAAATGACTCCCTTCCCTGACAGTGACTTCGGAAGGAACAAGCAAAGAAACCAGGCCGGGGCACCGCCGATGATGGCCGCTGCCAATTACACCTCCGAGAGGCCTAACCACATCGAGTGCCACGCGCTATCACCACGCTACACACTATGTGCTATCACCACGCTACACGCTATGTGCTATCACCACGCTACATGCTACGAGCTATCGCCACGCTACGGTCCTGTGATTGGTCGACGTGCTGGGCGCGAACCTCCAGCCAACGAGTGTGAGAGGTGCGAAGCTGGAAGGTTCGGTGGAAGTCGCTGGTTGGTAGCACGCCAAGGCTGACGTCACCGAAAAGGTTATTTAAGGGAGCGCCGAACGCCATTTTCGCTCTTCTCTTCTTCATCCTACGCAGCTCTGGCAGTCTCTAGCGGCTCTTGCATCTCTTGCGGTTTGTGCTCTTGTTTGCGCAGCTAGCCTTTTTGGACATCCGGTGCTTCGTCTTGCGCAGCCCGAGTTGAGTTGAGTCATAGCCCGAGTGGTGTTCGCTTGCTTCTTGCACGTTTGCTTCAGTTGAGCTGACTGGGACGTGGCAGGTCGATCGTGTGAAGATCGACCTTGCTTGGAGCCGCTAGCCTGCATTGGACGCGCGGTGCTTTTCCTGCTGTGGGACTTTGTGGGTGCTTTGGAATTTGGAGCAAGGCCTGGTGGCACGTGAGCACTAGCGGAGCTTGGAGCAGCGTGGTGGACGATACCAAGACAAGACGAGGGACAGATAAGGCCAATCCCCATTACATTTCACACAACGTGTTCTTTTCCTTTCATTAATATTCCTGTGTCTCGTTTCTGATATCTGTGTGTGGGGACGTCCCAATTTAGGCTTCTCATTAGTTTATTATCGCGTTTTCCTGTTCCTGCGTTCCGGTTCAATAAACCCTTGTATTATTTTCCTTTCCCATTCAAACCTGTGCCCGCTTGAGTTAAATGCCTCGACAGGATCGGAGTGTCGCAGTTAAGCGCTTGCGCAGCCCCCATTTTCCTTGTTCCTCCCGTGCGACATAGTAAAATCCGTATTGGTTATCGCCTCCATTAAAACCGTTTAGGCCTTTTATATACACACACACACACACACACACATACTGTAATATATACAGTATATATATATATATATATATATATATATATATATATATATATATATATATATATATATATATATATATATATACTGAAACGCAAAAGAAACTTACCACCTTTGAAACCTTTAAATATCAACAACAACACTGCGTGTAGTAAATGTGTGAACTTATTTGTGGACAATAGTGTCCTCACTGTCAGACAAAATGGTCACGGATGGTCACTTGAACCTTCAATGGTCACTTCATAGCACAGCTGTTGAACAGCCGTTTTGACTATCAGTGATTAGCCAAGGGGTACAGGATGATTTTAATGAGCTGCACGTGATGTCTTGATATTGGCTTTAAAAAGGCCAGTGCAAAATGGGCATTTTGACCGAAAAATTTGACCATTTTGACCATTTTGACCAACTTCAAAAAGACCGAAAACGCAAAAGAAACTTACCACTTGTTTGAAATGTAATAAAATTGTAACAGTTCAAAATAAAACAAACCAACAATTGCTAATTGAAACATTGGCATTTTATTGATGACATGTCAAGTTTTTGACCAAGATACACCATCTCATCAGTTTGTTCTACAGTACAGAACAGCACAGGGTGCAATGTCAGTCCCCTTTCAATAGCGTGTGTGGCCACCATTGTTTTGGATACAGGCAGTGCATCGTCGGCGTATACTGCCTATCAGTCTTTGGATGGATTGCTGCTGGATTCTGTCCCACTCAGTCCTCAATGTCTGAAGCAGCTCTGCCCGTGTCCTGGCCCTGCCAACTACGTGTCTCCCAAGCTCATCCCACAGGTGTTCTATGGGATTCAGGTCAGGGGAGAGCGCAGGCCACTGCATGGTGTTGATGTTCTCGCCTTGGAGAAATGCAGTGGTAAAGCGAGCAGCATGGGGACGAGCGTTGTCATGCTGAAAGGTTCTCAGTTCTGGGTTGTCTAGCAGGAATGGCAGCAGATGAGGTCGCAGGATGTTATCCACATACCGCTGGGTGTTAAGATTCCCATCCACAACCACCAGTGGCGTCCTGTACCGGCCTGATATGGCGGCCCACACCATCACACTTGGGCCACCCCACCTGTTGGCTTGACGCACGCAACAATCGGCATATCGCTCGCCAGTTCTTCTCCAGACACGCTCACGCCCATCAGGACTGTCCACACAGAACCTTGACTCATCGCTGAAAGCGACCTCGTTCCACTGCACCAAGGTCCACCGCTGATGCTGCTGGCACCATCTCTGTCGGTTGCGGCGATGGGCAGCCGTCATCACGGGGCCTCTGTATGGGCTTCTGGCAGTCAGACCATAGTCATGCAGTCGTCTTCGTGCAGTATCATTGGAGATCCATGGGTTTGCACGCCCCGGAGTTTCTGCTGCAGTGTGGGATGCCGGATGGAATCGATCCCGCAGGTGACTTCGGACCATCTGCCTGTCCTGCCTTGCAGTGGTGACTCTTGGCCTCCCTGATCGAGGTCTGTCATCTGCAGAGTTGTGGAGGGTGTCTCTGTCCACCAGGGCCGATATCGTCTGGTGTGAACAGCCAAGGCGACGTGCCACCTCACGGTAGCTCAGTCCGCCTCGCAGCATGCCCAGGGCACGCTGCCGTTGATCCCTTGACAATCGTGGCATGTTGATTGAAATGCCCATTTTGCACTGCCCTTTTTAAAGCCAATATCAAGACATCACGTGCAGCTCATTAAAATCATCCCGTACCCCTTGGCTAATCACTGACAGTCAAAACGGCTGTTCAACAGCTGTGCTATGAAGTGACCATTGAAGGTTCAAGTGACCATCCGTGACCATTTTGTCTGACAGTGAGGACACTATTGTCCACAAATAAGTTCACACATTTACTACACGCAGTGTTATTGTTGATATTTAAAGGTTTCATAGGTGGTAAGTTTCTTTTGCGTTTCAGTATATATAAATGTATATATATATATATATATATATATATACTGTATATATATATATATATATATATATATATATATATATATATATATATATATATATATATATACACATCAGGTCCATGGCCGATGAAGACCAGCGGTCAAGCCGAAAATTGGCGGTCAGTCCATCGTGTGCGGACGAAGGAACCGGGTGCTTATCTGCACGTAGCTCATGGGGACGGGGCTTATATCCGAAACCCACGAACACAGAAACGAGACAAGGAAAATCCACAATACAACAAATGAAATGCACAATAGTAAATTTAATGAAATTAAGGCACAGAGATAAAATGAATGTTGATGTAAAATCAAATCCTAATATCTAAGTTGAGACGTCTCCACTCAGACGTACAGAACAGACAAGGGGAAAGATTAAATTAAAAAAATGGTTTAAGCCAGCTGGTGCTCAGCTTTGTGTCCCAACGAGGACTTTGAGGAGCTCGGTGGTCATCAAACCAGAGTCACCGCGTGGGAAGCACACAAGATGGCACAGAGTCGCGCCCATAGCAGGCCGCCGACGTGAGGCAAGTAGGCAGGTCAGCCTCCTTCGGTCTGCTCGTGACCTCCTCCGTCTCTGAAGAGCACCACCGTCAACAACACCCCCTCCAACGTTGCAAAGGCTCCCCAAAGCTCCAAAATATTCTCTCCAAAAAGCGCACACGAGAAACGCGACCGCCCGCCACGAAGCCGGCACCAGAGAGAGAGAGAGAGGGGGAGATTCTTCTTCCTCCGATCTTGAAGTCTCTCGATGATGTCACCCTGACCAACCATGCACTTCGGGGGCGTGACCTCACGACCTTCTTGACCGCCCACCAATTCTCGCTTCTACTGGGTGGGGTTTAGTTGCCGATTACGATTCCTGCGAGGCGAGGTTTATTGTCTATCATAATGTCTGGGTACTGTCGGCATTTATGCCGGTAGTTGTGGTTTAATGGAGCACTGGTGGTTATTGTTGTTGGTGTAATTGTAAACATGTGTGTTTTTCTGGCCGGTTTATTATAATTTTAAGAACATAGGGGAAATCAAGGGAGGCAATCACATACAGGGAGAACTACCCTTAGACCCTACTTAATTAGCATGTCTTCACCCCCCCCCCTCCCCCCGCATGTGAAGAACACATAAACAACCTTAAGCTCACAGCTTTTCGACTTAAATGCATCTAAATGGGCTTCGTACTCGCACACGGTCCATGCTAATACTACACTATCCTATCTGTACTATGGTATTTCATCCCCTACCCCCACGAACGTAACAATATATATATATATATATAATTGTATATATATATATATATATATATATATATATATATATATATATATATATATATATATATATACAGTCACGTGAAAAAGTAAGTACACCCCATGTAAAGTTTTGACTTTTTAAACATATTGTTACGGACCGCGGTTTAGATGCTATATTTGCCGAGCGGAGGCTCCGCGGCCGAACAGTTGCTCCCCTTTTCTTCCCCGACTAAAACCCGATTCACCCAGACGTTGGCCAAATCGCGCTATGCCAAATCAATGATAGAAAGGACACGACGACTGGGATAGATGAAACGACGCAAGGGGTACAGTTCTCAAGACCTCCGGAGGAGGGTATAATTACAGTGGTGGAGAAAAGGGGTAGATTACACGGCAGAGTGAGGTAAAAGACACAGAAGAGATGGGCACTTAAATACAATCTTATCTATTCCCGGACAGACCACGGACAAACGGACAAGGTAGACTCACACGGGGATTGATGGCGGGAATGGGCAGGTCGGTCGATGGCACAAGGTGCACCTTGGCTCGGGGACAGGATAATGCACGGTTCAAAAGATGCAGGGAGGTCTCACAGCGCTCAGAGGTGGTCTTGCTTGCTCCAAGCTCGGCGCGCATCTGACGTCACCTCTCTCTCCTGCGCATGCTCAGCGGGGAGTGACACGCCCTCGGCTGGTTGGTTCCGCCCCACTGGGGCCGGTCCACCGCTTCCATTGGGTGCGGGGGTTACCGGGCTCCGCCCTTGACGAGGAGCCGACAGGGAGCCCCTGTTTGGTAACCCCGTCGAGCACATGTTCGATGGCGGCTCGTTGGGAAGGCCTGGTGCCCTCCCACCACCCCTACCAACCAAGCCGGAGTGAGGACGCGCACTCCCTGCGCTCGTTGTTGTTGTTGTTGTTGTTGTTGCTGAACTGTGAGGAAGAGCTGCGGGGAGGTATTGGGAGGTCCTAAACTTCCTAACGGTGCCATACAATCACATTCTGGTGCAACGAAGGGTCAGAATTAATGGAAACGAATCCTTAACTGACATAGACTAAGAATAACTGGCAAGATGTCCTATAGTTGTCTTACATGAGATGCGGTGAACCTGGGTGCGACATTTAATGGGGGAAAAAGGGGGAGGTCGGGTCTACAGAGTGTTGTTTACAGAAAATGGGACTAGGGAATGGGGGATTGGGGAGAGTTGGGAAGTATTGAGGAAATAGGGGAATATTTACAGGCGGATATGGATGGATGCAAATCCCATATCCGCAACACTATTTTAACATACAGCTATTTGATCTTCATTTCAACAGTATTGACAGATAAAGGTGATATAATATAACAAATATCATGAAACATTTACATTTTGTAGTCCATTGTATAATTTAAATAAACATAAATGCAAATTTCGCATGTGGAAAAAGTAAGTACACCCTTGGCTCTAACAGGTGGTATTGCCCCCTTTGGCAGAAACAACCTCAACTTGGTGTTTCTTATAACTGTCTACCAGTCTCTGACATCGACTGGGAGAAATTTTTCCCACTCCCCCATGCAGAATTCTTTCAGCTGTGCGATGTTTGAGGGGTTTCTTGCATGCACAGCTCGTTTCAAATCCCCCCACAACATCTCGATGGGATTGAGATCTGGGCTTTGACTTGGCCATTCCAGAACCCTCCATTTCTTTCTTTTCAGCCAATCCTTGGTGGATTTACTGGTATATTTAGGGTCATTGTCATGTTGCAAGGTCCACCTTCGGTTGAGCTTCAACTTTCCGACAGATAGCCTCACATTATCCTCAAGCACCCTCTGGTACAATGAAGAATTCACAGTGGATTCTATGATGGTGAGCTGCCCAAGCCCTGATGCAGCAAAGCTGCCCCAAACTATAATATTTCCACCACCATGCTTTACAGTTGGTATCAGGTTCTTGTGGTCAAATGCTGTCTTTGGTTTTCGCAAAACATGTCTTCTGGTACTGTGGCCAAATAGCTCTACCTTTGACTCATCTGTCCAGAGCACATTGTTCCAGAAGTGCTGGTCTTTGGCTAGGTATTCATTGGCAAACTTTAGTCTTGCCCGGATGTTCTTTCTGGAAAGCAAAGGTTTCCTCCTGGCACACCTCCCATGTAGATCAAACTTGTGCAGCCTCTTTCTAATGGTAGACTCGTGCACTTTGACATCAACATCCCGTGATGACATTCTGGGGTTCTTAGAGACTTCTTTCAGCATCTTGCGGTCCGATCTCGGGCTGAACTTGCTGGGGTGGCCTGGCCTGAACAAGTTGGCAGTTGTTTGGAATCTTCTCCACTTGTAGATGATCTTCCGGACAGTCGAATGATTGATTTCAAATTGTTTGGAGATCTTTTTAAATCCCTCCCAGACTCGTAGGCATCTATAACGTTCTTTCTGAAGGCCTCAGAGAGCTATTTTGATCTAGGCATGGTGACGCCGCACACTTCAACAACAAAGAGCAAACCAAACGAAATGTCTGAGGTTTAAATAAGACAGGTTCCTCCAAGATACTCTCAAACGATGTTCTAATCATTTGCACCTGAGCTGGTGCACCTCATTCTAATTTTAGGTATTTGAAGTAGTGATAAATGTAGGCTTGTAGGGGCGTACTTACTTTTTGCACATGCGAAATATTTGCATTTATGTTTATTTAAATTATACAATGGACTACAAAATGTAAATGTTTCATGATATTTGCTGTATTATATCACCTTTATCTATCAATATTGTTGAAATGAAGATCAAATAGTTGTATGTTGAAATATGTTGAAAAAGTCAACAAAACTTTACATGGGGTGCACTTACTTTTTCACGTGACTGTATACACACACACACACACACACACACACACACACACACACACACACACACACACACACACACCAACTGAAATCCAACTGAAAGACTTCACTTCAACCTTACTATTGTGGCGGACACGAAAGCACTGACGTGGTGACATCACCCCGCACACCGAGTGGGGGTGGGCCACGCCCGGGAGAGAGGCGTGGCCTCACGATAAACATGGGGCGCGCAGCCCTGAGAGTGGAGTGTTACAGTGAGCTCTTGAATAAAGACTCTTACAAATTACCGCGTTGTCCGTTTCCTCCTTGTTTACAAACAGTGCGCGTAACACCGCGCTTTCCTGGTGACCCTCGACGTTGGATCTGCCGTAGCGATCCTTCCAAACACGACACCATTGCCATGGCCAACAACGCGATGTCGATTAAACTTCCCGAATTTTGGGAGGCCCAGGCCGAAGTTTGGTTCGTCCAAGCCGAAGCCCAGTTTCAGCTTCGGCGCCTCACCCACGACGACACGCGCTACTGCCACGTCGTCGCCTCCCTCGGGCCCGGCACGGCCGCTCGAGTTGTGTCCGTCCTTCGCCACCCACCGGACGGCCACAAGTACGAGGCACTCAAGCGGCTGCTCCTAGCCACGTTCGGCCTCACGGAGGACGCACGGGCCGACCGCCTCCTGGATCTCCCCGAGCTCGGCGACACGCGCCCGTCGGTCCGAATGGACCATATGCTGTCACTGTTGGGCGACGAAGCCCCTGGTTCTCTATTCCGGGCGCTTTTCCGTCGCCAACTTCCAGCACAGGTACGCCTCGCGTTGGCCGGGACCGTGCTAATGGAACCCCGAGCATTGGCCGCCGCGGCGGACAGGTACTTCGCGGCTTCGGACACGCGGGCGAGAGTCGGTGCGGCCGTCACGGACCTCGAGGCTGATGCTGCTGCTGATGCTGCTGATGATGCTGCTGATGATTCTGATCCACAGCATCAGCTTACACAGCATACGCAGCATGCTGATACGCACCTCGTGGCCGCCGCCACGCCCCGCCCACCGCCGCGGCGAAAACCACCACCGCGGGGAACACCGCCAACTCCGCCGGCTTGGCGGAGCCAGCCGCACTCCTCCAGCTCCACCACCTGGTGCTGGTTCCACACAAAGCTCGGCCACGAGGCTCGACAGTGTCATCCGCCATGCTCCTTCAACAGGTCGGGAAACGCCCGGACTGGCGCTCGATAGTGGCAATGAGCGCCGGCTGTTCGAACAGCCTGCTGTTCATCATGGACACCTTATCCGGGCGCCGTTACCTGTGTGACACAGGAGCGCAGGTGAGTGTCGTTCCTGCCGGTACCTCGGACAAGCACGCCGTGGGCGGGGGCCCCGCGCTGCTTGCCGCAAACGGGACGCCCATCCGTACGTACGGAAAACGCTGCCTCTCTCTGCGGTTCGGAGGGCAGGTTTTCCGATGGTCGTTCGTCACCACTGACGTGCCCATGGCATTGCTTGGCGCGGACTTCCTGTGCGCAAATGGGCTCCTGGTCGACGTAAAGCACAGACGTCTTGTCCAGGCCGAGACGTTCAGCTCGCTCGCTTGTGCACTGCCCAGCTCGTCGAGCAGCCCACTGAGCGGCTCACCGAGCGGCTTGCCAAACGGCTTGCTGAACGGTTCGGTTCCGGCCACGTTGATCTGTACGCTTCAGTCAGCGGACGAATTCACCCGCCTCCTCGCCGGCTTCCCGGCCCTCACGCGGCCCACCTTCTCGGCGGGGGCCGTCAAGCACGGGGTGGCCCATCACATCCCCACCGTCGGGCCACCGGTCTACGCCCGGGCACGCCGCCTCGAGCCGACGAAGCTGGCGGTAGCAAAAGCGGCGTTCGCTACCCTGGAGCGACTCGGCATCGTTCGGCGCTCGGAGAGTGCTTGGGCGTCGCCGCTGCACATCATGCCGAAGCCCGGCGGGGGATGGCGACCGTGCGGGGACTATCGCCGTCTCAATGACGCCACCACCACCGACCGCTACCCCGTCCCCCACATTCAGGACTTTTCCGCCCGTTTGGCGGGCATGTCCTTCTTCTCGAAGGTGGACCTCATACGCGGTTACCATCAGGTCCCCGTCAGGCCGGAGGACGTCCCGAAGACGGCGGTCATCACGCCGTTCGGACTCTTCGAATTCCTGCGGATGCCCTTCGGTCTGAAGAATGCGGCTCAGGCGTTCCAGCGGCTGATGGACAGCGTCCTGCGCCACTTGGATTTTGTATACGTCTACCTGGACGATATCCTCGTCGCCAGCGCGTCCCGCAAAGAGCACCTACACCACCTCCGCACGCTCTTCGAACGCCTGGGCCAGCATGGCCTGATTGTGAACCCCGCAAAGTGCCGGTTCGGCGTCGCCGAACTCGATTTTCTGGGGCACCGTGTCACCAGGCACAGAGCCGTCCCCCTGCCGGCCAAGGTGGAGGCGGTGAAGGGGTTTCCGCGCCCCCGCACGATCAGGGGGCTGCAGGAGTTCCTGGGCATGGTGAACCTTTACCATCAGTTCCTGCCCCGTATCGCCCAGCTCCTGCGCCCCCTGCACGAAGCTCTCCGAGGTAAGCCGGGCAAAGGCGACGTCACCTCGACCGAGCAGATGGACGCGGCGTTCACGGGCGCAAAGCTCGCATTGGCTAACGCCACCATGCTCGCGCACCCGGTGCCCGATGCGCCGATCGCCCTCACCACCGACGCCTCGGACTACGCGGTGGGCGCGGTGCACGAGCAATGGGTGCGTGGAGCTTGGCAACCGCTGGCGTTCTTTAGCCGGCAGCTTCGCCCGCCCGAACGCCGTTACAGTAACTTCGACCGCGAATTGCTCGGGCTTCACTTGGCGGTCAGGCACTTCCGCCATCTGCTCGAGGGCCATGCGTTCACGGCCTTCGTCGACCACAAGCCGCTGGTCTTCGCGATGGGCAAGGTCACCGAGCCGTGGTCGGCCTGGCAGCAGCGTCACCTCTCGGCCGTGTCCGAGTACACGACGGACATCCGGCACGTCGCGGGGAAGGACAACCCGGTGGCGGATTGCCTTTCCCGGGCCGTCGCCCACGCAGTCCACCTCGGCATCGACTATGCCCGGGTGGCAGCGGACCAGGCCGCTGACCCCGACGTCCAGGCCTTGCGGACCGCCGTCACGGGCCTCCGCGTCACCGAGGTGCCGTTCGACGGCGCGGGCACGGCCCTCTTGTGCGACGTCTCCCTCGGGCGGCCTCGCACCATCGTGCCCGCGGGCTGGCAGCGCCAGGTGTTTGACGCCATCCACGGCCTGTCCCACCCGGGCGCGAGGGCCTCCCAAAGGTTGATCGCCGACAAATTCGTCTGGCATGGCCTCCGGAAGGCCGTCCGCGGCTGGGCCAGGACGTGCCTCGCGTGCCAGCGCGCCAAGGTGCACCGGCACACCCAGGCCCCGTTGGCCCCATTTACGGTGCCGGAACGCCGGTTTGACCACGTCCACGTGGACCTGGTGGGACCTCTGCCCCCCTCGCGGGGTTTCACCCACGTCCTCACCATGGTGGACCGCACCACCCGGTGGCCGGAGGCCGTGCCCTTGGCGTCGACAACGGCGGCGGACGTCGCGCAGGCTTTCATCGGCACCTGGGTCGCCCGGTTCGGCGCCCCCTCAGACATCTCGTCCGACCACGGCCCCCAGTTCACCTCGGAGCTCTCGGGGGCGGTCGCGCAGGGGCTCGGGGTCCGGCTGCACCGAACCACGGCCTAACACCCCCAGGCTAACGGCCTGTGTGAGCGATTTCACCGCTCATTGAAGGCCGCGCTCCGGGCCACCCTCCGCGACGGCGGCTGGGTCGACAGGCTCCCCTGGCTCCTGCTGGGCCTCCGGACGGCGCCCAAGGAGGACCTGCGCGCATCCGCGGCGGAGTTGGTCTTCGGGCAACCGCTGCGGGTGACGGGCGAGTTCCTCCCCGACTCCACGGCACCATGGTCCGTGGCACAGCAGCGCTCCGCTCTGCAGGAGACCGCCCAGAGGTTCGCCCCGGTGCCAACGGCACGCCACGGGCACCCACCGACGCACGTCGCCCCGGAGCTTCGCACGGCGGAGTACGTCTTCGTCCGCCACGATGCCCACCGGACACCACTGCGGCCCCCGTACGACGGGCCTTTCCGCGTGCTGGAGACCGGGGTGAAGCACTTCACCCTGGACATCGGCGGTACTCCTGACCACGTTTCTGTGGACCGCCTCAAGCCGGCCCACCTCGACGTGGACCATCCACCGCCAGTGGCCCGACCCCCGCGTCAGGGCCGCACCCCTGCGGGCGGACCCCCGGCACCGCCCAGCCCCGCCGCCACGCCGCCCCCCGGTCCTGCACCCATCCCAGGGGCAGCCGGAGGCATCCCAGATGGCATCCCTGCATCCCAGACGCCGCCAGTCGCCAGGGGGCGCTTCGGCCGGGTCATCCGTTTGCCCCGCAAACTGGCCCTTCAGGTGCGCGGGGATTCTGGGGGGGGGCGCGTGTGGCGGACACGAAAGCACTGACGTGGTGACATCACCCCGCACACCGAGTGGGGGTGGGCCACGCCCGGGAGAGAGGCGTGGCCTCACGATATACACGGGGCGCGCAGCCCTGAGACTGGAGTGTTACAGTGAGCTCTTGAATAAAGACTCTTACAAATTACCGCGTTGTCCGCTTCCTCCTTGTTTACCAACAGCGCGCGTAACACCGCGCTTTACTATCAATTCGTTCTGCTGAAAGTTGTTCAAAGCACTTTAAAGCGATTTATGAACCTCCACGCATCGGTCTTTCAATCCTATATCATAGTCTTTTGTCGAGCACCCAGACACAGATCTAATACGTGAAAGTGGTGATGACGGTGGTTTGAAAGACAAGTGAGAACTTGGATTAGCTCATGTCTGCATTGTTGCCTTGTTGGTAATCGCCTTTTATAGAAAGTCAACCCATGAAATCCAGTCTCGAGTTATCGCTTGTCAAGGCTTTTTTCAGGGTATGTAGGCAAATGTACACGCCAATTTTAAAGGCAGACAATACATTTTGTACCCGGATCCAAAGTTTCCGCTGGTCCAAGCATCACAACTTAAGAAGCGCCGTGAAAACGCGTGATGACGTAAGGACGCCGCGCGAGCACTGTACCTACCGGCGTGCTCCATTGATCCAACGCAGAAATGACGTAATGACGCAACAGCCAAGCGCGCGCGCTCTCTCTCTCCCGCCCTCCCTTGTCCTGTATTACGTCCGGCAAGGACACGGATGTGATACTCACTGTCCCGACGGCGAAAGCTTCTCGTGAGGCCGCTTCGCTCTTTGACCTTAATGGCTGAATGGTAGCGAGTCACGGCTCGCAGCCCCACGGTGTCGCGTCCCTTTCACTTGGATTTATCGGATCAGAGCGGCAGTCCGTGTTTTCCGGCCGCTGCACCCCCGGTCTCTCCTGTGAGGAGCCGAGTGAGCCCGATCCGTTGTCGCTCGGGTAAGAATTCCCTTCCGTCGACACCGCGATCGCCTCCCTTGCATTTTGCTTGCGGGACATGTCACATGGGGGACACAAGGTAGACGCCGACACTGTCAGTGACAGAACGCACGTCGGTGAAATGAACAGAAAGACGCAGAAGACGCGAGCACCGATCACGTGACATGATTCGAACTTTGGGCACCGATTCATGGAATAAGTTGATCGAATAACAGCTCGTCGCGCCTTCTTGATTGTTAAACTGTGAAATAATCAACCTTAAAGTTCAGGTTCACGACTTCATGATGCTTCCGACCGGTCTACAGATACACCCTGCTACAGTGCTAGTGGTGTGTATACCCTGCTTAAGGTCAACACAACCATCCATCCTTCTGTTGTGTCCTCTTGTCCATTGCCGGTTGGCACCTCCTAGAAAGGAAAACTGCCATGTTTGTCTAAAAATATCGCTTGGTTCCATTTGGAATTTCTCCATCATGTGCAGTAAAGCATTCTGAAAGCTGTGTATTAAATAAATAAATCATATAACACGCACACATGTATTGAATAAATAAATCATATAACACACACACATATATTGAATAAATAAATCATATAACACACACACATCTATTAAATAAATAAATCATATAACACGCACAAACATATCAAATAAATAAATCATATAACACACACGTACGCATATAGTAAATAAATAAATCATATAACATGCATGCACACATGTATTAAATAAATAAATAAATCATATAACATGCACACATGTATTAAATAAATAAATCATAAAACATGCACACATGTATTAAATAAATAAATCATATGACATGCACACATGTATTAAATAAATAAATCATATAACATGCATGCATGCACACATATGTTAAATAAATAAATAAATCATATAACACGCACGCACACAATCACACATGTATTAAATAAATAAATCATAAAACATGCACTCACAAAAAAAAAAAAAAATCACATAACATGCACACATGTATTAAATAAATAAATCATATAACACGCACACATATATTAAATAAATAAATCACATAACACGCACACATATATTAAATAAATAAATCATATAACACGCACACATATATTAAATAAATAAATCATATGACACGCATGCACAAACATATCAAATAAATAAATCATATAACATGCATGCACGCATATAGTAAATAAATTAATAAATCATATAACACACACCAACGCATGTATTAAATAAATCATATAACACGCACACATGTATTAAATATATAAATCATATGTCATGCACACATATATTAAATAAATAAATCATATAACATGCCCACATATATGAAATAAAAAAATCATATGACACACGCACAAATATATTAAATAAATAAATTAATTGATATAACACGCACGCACACATGTATTAAATAAATAAATCAAATAACACCCACACATATATTAAATAAATAAATCATATAACATGCACATATATATTAAAGAAAGAAATCATATAACATGCATGCACACATATAGTAAATAAATAAATAAATCATATAACATGCACACATGCATTAAATAAATAAATCATATAACACGCACACATGCATTAAATAAATAAATCATATAACACGCACATGTATTAAATAAATAAATCGTATGACACGCACACACATATTAAATAAATAAATAAATCATATAACACGCGCACATATATTAAATAAATCAATCTAATAATACACACACATGGATTAAATAAATAAATCACATAACACGCACACATGTATAAAAATAAATAAATCATATAACACGCACACATGTATTAAATAAATATATCATACAACATGCACACATGTATTAAATAAATAAATCATAAAACACACACACATGTATTAAATAAATAAATCATATAACACACACACATGTATTAAATAAATAAATCATATAACACGCACACATGTATTAAATAAATAAATCATATAACATGCACGCACGCACACATATATTAAATAAATCATATAACATGCACACATGCACACATATATGAATTAAATCATATAACACACACACATGTATTAAATAAATAATTCATACAACACGCACACATGTATTAAATAAATAAATCATATAACACGCACACATGTATTAAATATATAAATCATATAACACGCACACATGTATTAAATAAATAAATCATATAACACGCACACATATATTAAATAAATAAATCATATGACATGCACACATGTATTAAATAAATAAATCAAATAACACGCACACATGTATTAAATAAATAAATCATATAACACGCACACATATATTAAATAAATAAATCATATAACACGCACACATGTATTCAATAAATAAATCATATAACATGCACGTGCGCACACATATATTAAATAAATCATATAACATGCACGCACACATGTATTAAATAATTAAATCATATAACACGCATACATATATTAAATAAATAAATAATATAACACACACGCACGCACACATATATTACATAAATAAATAAATAATATAACACGCACGTACACATGTATTATATAAATAAATCATATAACATGCACGCACACACACACATATATTAAATAAATAAATAATATAACACATGCACACACACATATATTAAATAAATAAATCATATAACATGCACACACACATGTATTAAATAAATAAATCATATAACATGCACACATATATTAAATAAATATAAAATAAATTATATAACATGCATGCACACATGTATTAAATAATTAAATCATATAACATGCACACACACACACACACACACACACACACACACACACACACACATATTAAATAAATCATATAACATGCACCCACACATGTATTAAATAAATAAATCATATAACATGCACACATCTCTTATTATAATAGAGCAAACGTATATGGTTATGCATGTCGCTATGTATGTATGTTTATATGCGACGAAAACGTCTTCTTCTTCTTCAAATAATATTACCATCCTCTTAATTAACCCTCTTAATTGCATTAAGACTGCTGAGACCCCTCAGACCTTTGATGACCCTTTAATTCCCCCAAGACCGTTCAGACCACCAAGACCCCTGAAGACCCAAAATACCCTGAAGACCCCCAAAGACCCCAAAGACCCAAAATACCCTTCAAGGCCCTGAGGCTCAAAAAGATGCTGAATACCCAAAGACCCTGAATACCCAAAGACCCTGAATACCCAAAGACCCTGAATACCCGAAGACCCAAAACACCCCGAAGAAGCAACCATTGCCATTCTCACGTCAGGAAAACCTCTATGACCACTATCACTGCTTTCCACCTCAGCAACAAACTGGCTAACAGTGCCTGACAGGTTTTCTGGTGTGGCAAAGAAGTCAAGAATGAACCATACCCGAACTACCTTTGTGTCACCCTGGATAGTAGCCTGACATACCAGGAGCATCTTAAAGAATCAGTGAGAAGACCAAAATCAGAGTATCATCCAGAAACCAGCAGACAGCAGCTCAGGGGCTTGGACACGTAGTCTCCTCATGGCGAGCTTTGGCCTCTGCAGCAGAACACTGCTCTCGTTTGTGGGCATAAAGCAGCCACTCCAAACATTTGGCCAAAATCCTAAATACATCAATGTGGACAATCAGTGGGGAGCAGAGATCAACCCTGTACAATGACTCCCCTTAGTACTGTCTTAATATCCAACCTCCTGGCAAACGTCAAAAATCCAAAAATCCAGAATGCAGTGAGAGTGTGACTATATTTAAGCCAATCCTGAGTTTCCCATTCACGAGGATCTGCAGAACCTTCCAAACATGCGCCTTGTATGTCTCTAAAACCATTTTGGGCTTCTCCCAAGATATTGAGTGATATCCTGGTGGCTTAGTGGTCACTGGTCAGGGTGCTGGCTTGGGATCCTAGGATCCTGGGTTGGAATCCCGGTCGATCGCTGAATTAACGCCAGGGGGGTTGACTCAGCCTGTCATCCTTCCGAGGTCGGCAAATTGAGTACCAGCTTGCTGGGATGAATGATCCCGGTGTGTACCCCGATTTAGAATAGGTACACCGTATCCCTGCGCATCGTAAGAGGCGACCAAGGGTTGGCCTCAGGAAGGGCATCCGGCCATAAAAACATTGCCTCAAACAGGGAACCATGATTGTCATGGGGCCCGCAAGGCCAACCCCCGCTCTAGCGGGGAAAAATGGCCTCAAAACGATCATTCATTCATTCATTCATTCCAAGATATTGAGTGATGCAGATTTGGTCTTCAAAAAGCAGTGGTCTTCCAAGTTCAAGTTCAATTCAAACAGTACATCAAGTTCCACACTCATAAAAGTGAAGCAGGGTGCCCAAGCCAAGTCGTAAATGTTTCCAGGGTTGAAAATTGACCTGGGGCAGGTTGCTTCTCTGTAGAAGAGTGTTGCTTTAGGTGAGGGCAGGAATTTGAAAACTTCACCTGGTACAATATAGAATGGCCGGATACTATAATTTTTAAGTGATTCTTCAACATTGAGAGATAGGGCCAGAAATAATATATAGCATATCTCAAAAAGTTATGGACGGAATTTGGTGGACCGATTGGGTGTGTGACAAGGACGAATCGATTCGATTTTGGTGAAGATCTGAATAAGGATTCGGATACGAGAATTGTTTAATTTTTAAGTGATTCTTCACCATTGAGAGATCGGGCGAAAAGCGATAAATAACATGATATTTAAAAAAGTTATGGACGAGTTATGACTAAACTTGGTGGATGAGTTGGTTTGGTGATGAGAACAACCCACTTGATTTTGGTTCAGGTCCGGATCCAGATCCGGCCTATCGGTGGATACAAAACATAAACTGTTCGACCTGGCGGAGGGAGGTGTGTGCTCTACTGAGTGTCGTTCTAGTATAATGAATGTAATTGATCCCATCATTCTTTTCTTCATTGAACTTGAGTTGTGCAGAACAACTCGGGTGAAACAGGTGACGTGGTAAAGTAAAACTCCACTTGACACAAAGGAAAATATTTTTACACCACTTGTTCCATCCAATGGTTTTGAATCGCTTCCTCAGAGGTCGTTGGACGATATTTTCCATTTGTCAGAGGTTGTTAAAAATGGATGTTTAAGGTTTCTTGGATCTTACCAAAGTGCATTATATTTTTACGATTGTACAGGCCTTTAAGTCGTGTGCGTTATTGTGACAGTTATCAGGGATACAATGTGTTGGAATCCTTATATGAACCCTCATGTGGACTCGTTATTTATCTAAAGTGGGAAATTGCCACCATCCACTGAACCGAGGGAGCTAAGTTCAGGCATTTGCATCTGAATGTAGACGTGGAGTTTATCACGTAGGCCTACAGCTTGCCCATTGTGTGGACCCTGATGAATAGCATGGAGATCATGCTCAGTCCACTGTGCTCATTTGGGGTGATTTGTGGAATCTGCTCCGCAAAGGGTGGCGACAGTAATCTGCCTTTGGTGGGATTGCATCCAAAGTTTCCTTACGGTTCCTATCTCTCCGAGGTGAGTTTCTCGAATTATCCTTAAATTATCTTTCTCATTCTAGAAAGGCATGCTCACTTCAACTGCTATAAAATGGAGTGTTGGTCAGTTTCTATATTTTCCTTAGGCCTGCTCCTAGATTTTTATATTCTCCTTAGGCCATCTTTCTGTTTCCGTTATATCTTGTTTTTTCATTCCCATTATGTAAATGATTTACGTTTTCCTGAACATTGTTTAGTTATATTAGTTGGGTCACCCGTAGGAATCCCACGGGCATGGAGGTGTATCGTTGGATCGGTGCAGCCGTTTTTTGCGGTACCCGGGACAATAACGTTAGGCGGGAGTCCAAACCTGAAAATGCTGGTGACCAAAGCTGAAATTGGAAAAACAATATGGCCTATTTTACTCCGGGGGGTCCCAGGATTACCCACCCAAAATTTCGTTGCGATCGGTTCAGCCGTTTTTGCGGTACCTGGGAACGGACGGACGGACGGACGGACAGACAGATGGACGGACGGACATTTGGTGAATTATAGTAAGATGAAGACTTGGTAGGCTCTGCGCACACTCCTGCTTTGGCCACCAATGTACGGTCCAAAAGGCTGCTCACTTAGCCAGGTGGCTTGTCTGTCTACTTTGTCATCTGACACTTTTCCAAGTTTATTTTGTGGGATAGATGCAATTATCCTGGAATTATTACAGTATGTTAGAACTTGCAAATGTACGTTGGACAGTGGACGCTCATTTCCCGGTTAAGCTGTCAAGTCCTATGCTGAGCTAATTGTGAAACAAGACTATGCTCGCTCAGAAGTGAAGAGTACAAAGTGCAGACTATTTGAAGTTGTTCCTGTCCTCCTTTTTGCTGCAGGGCATCTCAATCTAGTATGTATGCAAGAGCTGGAAGAGGATGGGAAAAAGGGTAATTGTGGGTCGTGTGGTTTTGCACAAATCGCAATTATACCTGTACGAGCATTATAATTGTAACAATTGACTGTCTTTTTCGATTATTAATTTTATTTTTTATTTAATCCCAAGTATATCTATAATTAGCTTCCATTTCTCCAATTACGTTGTTGTTTTCTGCCACTTGTCTACAGTTTACAACTTGTGTTTTTCTTTTGAGCTGACTCCATATTGTCTGATGTGATGGGTGGGCCAAAAAGCAGATTTTGATTATACTATAACAATTATGTTGTACAGTACACTTTTGTGCAAGTTGCTCGGTATACTCTTATCCTTCGCACAATGCCCACCATGCCATTCACCTGGAGTTTTGCTTGAAACAATGTGTCACTCAGATGCTCAACTCGATTCTCCGTACTCGGTGAATTACTTTTCATGGACACACTCCACGGCTTTGTGAACTTGCTCTCCATTTCTCTGATGGATGTATTGTTTTATTTTTTGGAATTTAGATGTTTGTCCATCCTTAGGATCATCCTACCCCAGTACCCCATTCAAAGTTTATTCCATGTTGAATCGTCTTGGATAACTTATAAAAGGATGATTTTAAAAAGTTTGCCCATTGTTAAATTTTGGCAGCCTTTTCCCCTCAATGAATAGTGTTTTTAATCCTTGGCCACTTATCTATTCTCAAAAAATTGCGTCGTCAGGTGGGGAAACGTGACGATCACGACCTACAATAATTATTGCTTCGTCTATGGTTCTTAATTTTGTCATTATGGGCTTGGGGTGCATGTGTATGAGTTTTGTGTTGTGGGTTGCGTGTTTGCATTGTAGGTGTGCGTGTTGTGTGTTATGTGCATATGTGTTGTATGATGTTTGCTTTGTGTTACTTTCATGAATGGTTTGCGTTGCATGCATGTGTGTTGTGTGTTGCATGCATTTGTGCATCTGGTGTTGCATGTGTGCATGCAGTATGTTCAGTGCATGCGTGCTTTGTCTTGCATGTTTGTTTTGTGTTGCATGCCTGCGTGCTTGTTTTGTGTTGTGTAAATGCTTGTTTTGTGTTGTGTGCATGCTTGTTTTTTGTGCCCTGTGTGCTTGTTTTGTGTTGTGTGCATGCGTGTTTTGTGTTGTGTGCATGCGTGTTTTGTGTTGTGTGCATGCGTGTTTTGTGTTGTGTGCATGCGTGTTTTGTGTTGTGTGCATGCGTGTTTTGTGTTGCGTGCATGCGTGTTTTGTGTTACATGCTTGCTTGTTTTGTTTTGTATTGTGTGTGTGCTTGGCTTGCATTGCATGTGTGCTTGTTTTGTATTGCGTGTGTGCTTATTTTGTGTTGCGTGTGTGCGTGCTTTGTGTTGCTTGCATGCGTTATGACAAATTGTTTTGGTTATGACAAACTTCCCTGCTAATGTCTGCTGCTCTTCTTCTGCTCCAATCGGTTCTTCTGATCATGTGCTTGTTAAAGTGGACATCTCTCTGGCCATTCTCAGAGAGCCTCCTCAGCGTCGACGAGTCTGGCATTTCACTCAGGCCGACTGGGACGGTCTTCAAGCAGCCATCAATCATCTGGACTGGTCTCCCATCGCCACTGCCTCTGACATCAATTCTTCCTGGGAATTCTTCCAAAGCAAACTGCTCTCTCTCATGCACAGATTTATCCCATCTCGTCTTCAGTTGTCTTACCCTTCCTCCCGTCCATGGTACACTGAATCTAGTGGTGAGGCATTTGCCCTGGAACAACTTGCCTTTGCCTCTTGGAAGGCTAATCCAACTGAAGGCAATCTCAGTTCCTTCCACCAAGCTCGGAACAAGTGTGTGTCTACCCTCAGGAGTGCCAGGAAGCACTATCTCTCCACACTCAAGAATGAACTCTCAAACCTGTCTCCTTCCTCCAAATCCTGGTGGCATCTGGTCAAATCCGTTTCTGGTGTTTGTTCCCCCTCCATCCCCTCCCTTACCTCAAATGGCTACACAGTTGACACCGCACGTGACAAAGCCGAATGCCTCAACTCTGTGTTTGCCTCAAAATCTTGTGTCCCAAACCCATCTCTCTGTTCCCACCTTACCCAGTCGAACCCAACTGCTCCTGGACTCTGTGTCCTTCTCTCCTGACAAGGTGGAGGAGTTTTTGTCAAACCTCGACTCTGATTCTGCAACTGGACCAGACGATATTAGCCCACGGGTCCTAAAATCCTGCCCTGCCGCTCTATCTCACCCTCTCTCTGTTCTTTTCACCCTCTCTTTTGCTCAAGGTCATCTGCCAGCATCCTGGAAATCAGCAAACATTACTGCTTTACACACAAAATGTGCAAAAACAGATCCTTGCAACTACAGACTGATCAGCCTGCTCCCAATTATCAGCAAAGTCATGGAATCCAACATTGCTTCGGATATCAAATCCTTGCTCTTCTCCAATGGCTTGATCTCCGATCATCAATTTGGATTCAGACCAGGTCATTCTACTCTGGACATGCTGCTTCTGCTGTCTCAACAATGGATGGAGGTCCTCAATCCCAAACAGGAAATCAGAGCTGTCTCCCTTGACATATCACGTGCCTTCGATACGGTCTGGCACCCAGCTTTGCTCACCAAACTCTCCTCCGATGGTATCGATGGAAATGTCCATGCATGGCTTGCGGACGTCCTCTCTGGTCATAGTCAACGTGTGGCCCTGAATGGATTTCTCTCATCTCCCCTTCCTGTTCAGGCTGGAGTTCCCCAAGGCAGTGTTCTGGGCCCTGTGCTTTTTCTGGTCTTTATCAATGATCTCTCCGACTCTGGAAAATCCTCTCTATCTCTTTGCTGATGACCACTCTCTGCCGCTCCATTCCTCTTCCCTCAGATCGGCAGTCTGCAGCCTCCTCACTCTCTGAAGACCTGGACAAAATCACAGACTGGTCAAACTAGTGGAACATGTCTTTCAATCCTGACAAATCTCACACTCTTACTCTGTCTCTCCGAAAAGATCGACTGGACAACCCTCCCATCTACTTTCTCAACAATCCTCTCCAAGAAATTCTGTCACTCAAGCTTTTGGGTCTCACTATCTGCCATGATCTTTCTTGGGGAAAACCACATTTCCAAGCTGGCCTCCAAAGCCAGTCGCCGACTAGACATCCTCCGTCGTGCGAAGTCCTTCCTAGGCACACCTGAGCTCCTCACCACATACAAGGCTTTCATCCGCAGCTCAATGGAATACTGTTCTCCCCTATGGGCCGGTGCTCCTGCCTCACACCTAGCTCGGCTTCACGCTGTTGAAACCAAAGCTTTCAGAATCATTGGAATCTCCCACGATGAAGCTATCTCTGAGGGCCTTTCACTCACTCACCGCAGGCAGGTAGGTGGTCTTTCTGGTTTCTACCGACTCCTGTCCAGCCTTGCTCCCCCAGTTCTCTCTGTGCTTTGTCCCCCAATTATTCCTACAGGTCGCACAAGATCTGCCAGCAACCCTCTGATGGTTAAACTGCCGAAATCTCGGCTCTCTGCTCACCTTCACTCTTTCATTGCTCTTTTCTCCCGCCTCTGGAACAAACTCCCACACTCCCTTCAATCCCACTCCTCCCTCCAGGTCTTTAAAACAGCTGTTCACCACCATCTCTTATCTTCCCCATCCAAAACCTTGATCTTTTCTACCCCCGCTAATTCACCCCAGATCCACCTTGTTTGAAATTCCAACTTCTTTCCTGGAAGTCCTGGCAGTGTCCATATGTTTTATACCTCTCCCACCCCTCCTTCCCATGCCTCACCCCCCCCCCCCCCCCCCCCAAAGCCCTCTCCCTCCCACAGTTCTCTCGATGTCTCTCGGTCCCTGCTCTCAAATGTTGTGTTTGTGTCCTTCCCCCTCTCTCCCCATCTTGTCTACCGCTCCCCATGTTATATGTTTTATGTGTCGGTTTGTCTTACTGTGTGATTAATGTTGGCTCTTTCACGAGCCTCGATCTTGTATACAAAAAAAAACAAAAGAAAAATGCGTTTTGTTACATGCGTGCTTGTTTTGTGTTGTGTGCATGCTTGTTTTGAAGTGCTTGTGTGCTTGTTTTGTATTGCATGCGTGCCTGTTTTTTGTTGCGTGCTTGCATGTTTTTTGTTACATGCATGCGTGTTTTGTGTTGTATGCATGCATGTTTTGTGTTGTACGTGTTTTGTGTTGCATGCGTGTTTTGTCTTGCATCCATGCATCTGTATTGTGTGATGCATGTATGCGGGCTTTTGTGGTTTGCCCATTGTTAAGTTTTGGCAGCCTTTTCCCCTCAATTAATAGTGTTTTTAATCCTTGGCCACTTATCTATTTCAGTGGCCAGACGGAAGCCTCTCCTCAGTGAAAGACACATTAAAGCCTGCTAGGAGTTTGCAAAAAAGCACCCAAAGGACTCTCAGACTGTGAGAAACAAGATTCTGTGCTCTGATGAAACCAAGATTGAACTGTTTGGCTTCTGTCTGACCACTCTGCCATAAAGCCCAGATCGGTGGAGTGTTGCAGTGATGGTTTTCCTTCTGGACATTTCTCCCATCTCCACACAGGATCTCTGGAGCTCAACCAGAGTGACCATTGGGTTCTTGGTCACCTCTCTTACCAAGGCCCTTCTCCCCCGATTGCTCAGTTTGGCCGGGCGGCCAGCTCTAGGAAGAGTCCTGGTTGTTCCAAACTTCTTCCATTTAAGAATTATGGAGGCCACTGTGCTCTTGGGAACCTTCAATGCAGCAGAATTTTTTTTGTAGGCTTCCCCAGATCTGTGCCTCGACACAATCCTGTCTCTGAGCTCTGCAGGCAGTTCCTTCGACCTCATGGCTTGGTTTTTGCTCTGATATGCATTGTCAGCTGTGAGACCTTATATGGACAGGTGTGTGCCTTTCCAAATCATGTCCGATCAATTGAATTTACCACAGGTGGAGTCCAATCAAGGTGTAAAAACATCTCAAAGATGATCAAGAGAAATGGGAGGCACCTGAGCTAAATTTCAAGTGTCATAGCAAAGGGTATGAATACTTATGTCAATGTGATATTTCAGATTTTTCTTTTTAATAATTTTGCAAAACTTCCTAAAATCCTGTTTTCTCTTTGTCATTATGGGGTAGAGTGTAGATTGATGATGAAAAAAATGAATTTAAACGATTTCAGCATAAGGCTGCAACATAACAAAATGTGAAAAAAGTGAAGGGGTCTGAATACTTTCTGAATGCACTGTATGTCATCCTAATGTGATAACCAATACAAATGAATCTGCCAGTGAGAAAGGGCGGATACGTTACATCTCGTATGGATCGAAAAGCAAAATCAAAATTTTATGGAGAAATTTGTGAAACCTCCCACCCACCTTAGGATGGATTAACGCACCGTTGTTCAGGTGGAAACTGAAAATCACAATTGTATTGAGAAATTATCAAATCAGTGAATGTTTCTGCCGAACCCATGAATGTGTTCACTTCCCGAATCGGGAGTAGTTTTTGTACAGATCGAAAGTCAAAATCACAATTGTATTGAGGAATGAAACATCTCACCTACCTTAGGAGACCCGCTGGGACCCCAAAACGTTCCACAGAAGATTTTGCGGGGCTATCTATCCCCAAAAATGAGGGAGTAAATGGACGGACAGACGGACTCCCGTTTTATAATATACTATCGTGTCCCTGGCGGTTAAGATCACCCGGGGACGGATAGCTGAACCAGCCTTAACTGGCGAGGCGACCTCCCAATGGTGGCGGTTATTTTTGCACGCACAGGATGGAAGAGATGCGAGGTGTTTAACTAACCGAACACAAGGGTTTATTCCGAAACCACGGACAAATAATACTCGACAAATAAAATGCAACACAAATTATTTAAAAGCAAATAAAGGTGCGGAATTAAAATAAATGCTGAGGTAAAACTAAAATTCTCTACTTTGAGGATCCGCCATGCACTGACTCAACCACACACAGGGGGAAATGAAACAAAATAAAATGTCTTGGCCAGCACTTAACTTGGGCCCAAAATGGGTCCTTTTGTAAGGTTGATGGCGGTGACGAAGCTTGATGTTGCCCACATAGAAAATGCACAAAATGGCGACAGCCGACGACAGGCCCGTATATCGAAAGCACCCAGAGCCATGGGATGAGTAGCCAAGATGGCCTCCAGCTCCCTGGTGAGTCCAAATGTTTCCTGCCTCTTTCAAAATGCTGCCAACGCAGCAACAGCTCCACTAGCCCTCCAAAAGCGCACACAATTCTCCCAGCACCAAAAAGGCCAGCCTTCTTGTCGGACCCAGCAGAAGAAGTGCACTCCTCTTTCTCCGCCGTGAGAGCCAATCGCCTCCCTCGGGACGTGGCCTGCTGGTCTTCTTCTCCGCCCACTGATCCTCTGCCTCTTCTGGGCGGGTCTATTACCGTATTAGGTCCATGGAGGCAGGCTTAGTTTGGCCGACTACTGCTTGGCTTGGCTAGTGGTCGTTTTACATGGCCGGCCGTGTTAGCAAAAATGTTAGGGAAAATTACAGAGGGTGTGATGCACAGGGGAAAACGAACCTTAACCCCTATTACTAATTAACACAGCATCATCCCTCTTATGATGCACATTTAAACAACCTCAATATATATTTTCCCAACTTATGTACATCGAAATGCTCCTACACGTTACTTGGCCCATGCTATTTCTTATACAATTCTACCTTTCCTACGGTATTCTTTTACATACCCCCATAAACGTAACAATACGAGGAGGTTTCGGCTGCATTGAGGGTTCCCAAGAGCACAGTGGCCTCCATGGTTCTTAAATGGAAGAAGTTTGGAACAACGAGGACTCTTCCCCCGGTGTGTACCCCGGTTTAGAATAGGTACACCATATCCCTGCGCATCGTAAGAGGCGACTAAGGGTTGGCGTCAGGAAGGGCATCCGGCCATAAAAACATTGCCTCAAACAGGGAACCATGATTGTCATGGGGCCCGCAAGGCTAACCCCCGCTCTAGCAGGGAAAATGGCCTTAAAACGATCATTCATTCATTCATATTTCATTCATAAACGTAACAATACATTTATATGACGTTTTTAGAGTGTCACGTAAGTTACATGAAAATGCTACGTGAGTTGTGCCTCTGAATATGTTCTGTACTATGTATTTTCAGAAAGACTATTACCGTGATGTATTCATGATTGCCATCCTGCTTAAATCTACAAGCCTATAACACATTGGGAATTTTTCTGTCTGTGAGGAGTATCTACAGTCATGTGAAAAAGTAAGTACACCCCGTGTAAAGTTTTGACTTTTTCAACATATTTCAACATACAGCTATTTGATCTTCATTTCAACAATATTGACGGATAAAGGTGATATAATATAACAAATATCATGAAACATTTACAATTTGTAGTCCATTATATAATTTAAATAAACATAAATGCAAATTTCGCATGTGGGAAAAAATAAGTACACCCCTACATTTATCACTACTTCAAATACCTAAAATTAGAATCAGGTGCACCAGCTCAGGTGCAAATGATTAGAACATCGTTAGAGAGGATCTTGGAGGAACCTGTCTTATTTAAACCTCAGACATTTAGTTTGGTTTGCTCTTTGTTGTTGAAGTGTGCGGTGTCACCATGCCTAGATCAAAAGAGCTCTCTGAGGCCTTCAGAAAGAAGGTTATAGATGCCTACGAGTCTGTAATGGGATTTAAAGAGATCTCCAAACAATTTTAAATCAATCATTCGACTATCCGGAAGATCATCGTCAAGTGGAGAAGATTCCAAACAACTGCCAACTTGTTCAGGCCAGGCCGCCTCAGCAAGTTCAGCCCGAGAGCAGACCGCAAGATGCTGAAAGAAGTCTCTAAGAACCCCAGAAAGTCATCACGGGACCTACACGTAGCTCTTGCCACTGTTGATATCAAAGTGCACGAGTCTACCATTAGAAAGCGGCTGCACAAATTTGATCTACATGGGAGGTGTGCCAGGAGGAAACCTTTGTTGTCCAGACAGAACATCAGGGCAAGACTAAAGTTTGCCAATGAACACCTAGGCAAAGCCCGGCACTTCTGGAACAATGTGCTCTGGACAGATGAGTCAAAGGTAGAGCTATTTGGCCACAGTACCAGAAGACATGTTTGGCGAAAACCAAAGACAGCATTTGACCACAAGAACCTGATACCAACTGTAAAGCATGGTGGTGGAAATATTATCTTTGGGGCAGCTTTGCTGCATCAGGGCCTGGGCAGCTCACCATCATAGAATCCACTATGAATTCTTCATTGTACCAGAGGGCGCTTGAGGATAATGTGAGGCCATCTGTCGGAGAAGTTGAAGCTCAACCGAAGGTGGACCTTGCAACATGACAATGACTCTAAACATACCAGTAAATCCACCAAGGAATGGCTGAAAAGAAAGAAATGGAGGGTTCTGGAATGGCCAAGTCAAAGCCCGGATCTAAATCCCATCGAGATGTTGTGGGGGGATTTGAAGCGAGCTGTGCATGCAAGAAACCCCTCAAACATCGCACAGCTGAAAGAATTCTGCATGGAGGAGTGGGCAAAATTTTCTCCCAGTCGATGTCAGAGACTGGTAGACAGTTATAAGAAACGCCTACTTGAGGTTGTTTCTGCAAAAGGGGGCAATATCACCTATTAGAGCCAAGGGTGTACTTACCTTTTCCACATGTGAAATTTGTACTTATGTTTATTTAAATTATACAATGGACTACAAAATGTAAATGTTTCATGATATTTGTTATATTATATCACCTTTATCTGTCAATATTGTTGAAATGAAGATCAAATAGCTGTATGTTGAAATATGTTGAAAAAGTCAAAACTTTACATGGGATGTACTTACTTTTTCATGTGACTGTACCTGCAAGTACCTTTCTTTAATTTAATTTCAAGTGATTTGAATCAATTTTTTTTAATGATAGTCACATGTTAGTCACGTTTTACAAAATACAATTTAAACGAATTGGATGCAAATTGAAATGCAAATCTAAACGAAATGAATGAAAAAATACTGTGCATTGAAGTCAGAGGATAAAGAAGTTCATTGAAGATAAAGAAGTTCATTGAAGATAAAGAAGGTGACCAGGAAAGGGTTTAAAAGGTCCCTATCGAGCTCTGGAAAGGCAGTCAGAAAACCGTCTCATAATCTGCCAAAGTCAACATCCAGGCAGAAAGCAGCTGTGTGTGATCTTGCAGGTAAATGCGGGCTGGAGATTGTTGACAAAATGGAGTCAAATTTAAATTGCACCGATCTAAAAAACAGGTCTACCGTTGGACATCAGAAATACAATCACAGACTTCTACATTCGACCAAATGTTATGCACACGGCTCCCGGAACAAAGGATGAAATTACTGTTTGGAGTGATGGAAAGAAAGAGAAGATACACCTCACAATGTATCTTCCAAATCTGGATTCCCTGCTCCAGTTAGAACATCCAGACATTAAAAATTGGATTCACCAAATTTATCGCTCTTTGTCCACAGAATGGTCTTCTCATGAAAAATCAGCCGATGGATCGATGAAAATGCAAAAAGCACGAGAATGCTGAAAGTGAAAGTCCATCTCTGATAACTGTCTTTCGAAATAGTTACATGATGATGATCTTCCAAATAAGGGCCCAGCACAACTGATTTGACTGGAACTCGTAAGTCACATAAGTTACATCAATAATTAATTTGTTCTAATTACGTTAAAGTTTGATGTGATAAACAACAATTCCATAAAATCTTCCCTTTGATTTGGAAATGTGTGACCTTTCTGAGAGTTGTGAAAATGGATACATGTGGTTCTGTGGTTTTGTTGAAATTCAGGTCTCTTTCTTTTTTTTTGTTCCAAGTCAGTCGGCGATCGACTCTCTTTTGGTGAAACTCCCAAAATCCAGAATCACTGCTCACCTCCACTCTTTCATTCCACTTTTTCCTGCCTGTGACATCAACTTCCATATTCTCGTCAATCTCATACTTCCCTCCAGGCCACTGTCGCTCACAACTCGGATAATTTACCAACTGGATTCGAGCTATCCTGTGGATAAAATTCTTATCTGATGATTCAGTAACCAACCATTTATTTATCAAATGAGGAAGCAGTACCATTTTCAAAGTATTTTGTATGACTTCACCAGGGTATGAACATGCCTGATGTTGGCTTGACGGTTAAGGTGGCTTGCTTAAGATCCTAGGGTCTTGAGTTTGAGCCCCTGCCGTGCTGTAGAATTAACACCAGGTGGGTCGACTCAGGTCGACTCACTCAGTAGATTTTGGTTCAGGTCCGGATCCAGATCCGGCCTATCAGTGGGATACAAAACATAACTTGTTCAGCCTAGCAGAGGTATGCGTGCTTCCGAGCAGCGTTATAGTAGATGCCCCTCGTTACCCTGCTCCCCCCCCCCCCCCCCCCAATTCCCAGAGCGCCTGTTATGTCATGGTCCATTCCATGTTATAGCTCCTCCATGAGCCTCGACTTTGTATGGAAAAAAAGGAAATTTTTAACCCCAAAAAGCACCCTTTTCCCAAGCACCTTGTTTAATTTTACTTTTGTACAGTGTACCTTTGAAGACAACAATGATCCATGGAAACATGGCTGAAATCCTTCCTAAAATGCCGAATATTTGTAACCGTTTCTCATTTTTAATATTTCATGATGTCAGGCCCACCTGTTGTGAAATGGCACATAGTATATTGGTTTAAAATGGAATTGGATAGGTATTTTGAAGCAATGAGAGATAGAGGTGTACATGGACCTCTAGGCAGAAATCTCAGGCAGAAATTGTGTGATCTGTTCGGTGCTTTGTCCATGCTGTACTGTCTCGGTCGCAGGAGTTGCGGTTTCATCAAGTGTTAACATGCATTGCAAAGCTGTTATTATATTGTTTTAATGTGTCTGCCAATGTTGGGATTTTTGCAAACTATCCCAGGAAGGCTGTCTTAATTACAGAGCAGACATTAGAACAACTTCTGCGATAGCTGACTATGTCACCCAGAAGTTGTAACCTGAAATTCAGTTACAGGGAAAAGGGCAATGGCTGCATTGGCAATTATTTTGTCTCATGGATGCAATTAGACCATCGTTGGGCAGGTTAGTTTTACCCGACTTAAAACGGCTTGTTGTCCTGACAGAAATTCCTAACTGTACAAGAAGAACCTGTGGATCGGGGATTTGGCAACCTGCTCGGCCGACAAGCCAGGCTGACATGCTACCTTCTGGGGAATAATGGCTGACCGCCTCTAAGCCGTAATTATTATCTATATAATAATAGCGTAAGGACTCGACTTTGTTATCCTTTTTACGCCGCACCCAGTGACCCGATGCCCACGGCACTAATGGATTTACGATCTACGAACCGCGCTCTTTGTTTATCATGTACAGCCATACTCGAAAAATCTGAATTAGCCGACGTTGGGGCCCAAAAGCATCCGATTAACTGCCGATACGACACCATCTTACGACGCCATCGTATTGGCGTCTGCTGGGCGAAGGCGAAGCAAGCCGTCCGCTGATTGGACAGGCGAAGGCGAAAGCAAGCCGTCCACTGAGTGGAAAATCCAGAGCATGCATTTGTGCCGGTGTCGGCGATCGTTGTTCATATACGCACTCTTCATTCTCATCTTTCTTCCTAACTCTTACTCGGACAAGCAAATCCCCTATGCCATCCATAATGGTACACTCTATCCATACACCACATCCTCCCTTCCGTGGATGTTCCACGGGTTTCGGCTAGTTATTATTATTTTTTGTATACAAGATCGAGGCTCGTGTAAGAGCGAACATTAATGACAAAAAAACCCAAAAACAAACGGACACAAAAGACGAAATAAAGGGAGTGAGAGACAAGATGGGGAGAGAGGGGGAAGCACACAAGTACAACATTTGAGAGCAGGGACATCGGGAGATCTGTGGGAGGTAGAGGGTTTGGGGGAGGAGGCGTGGGAAGGGTTGTGCGAGGTGGGAGAGGTAAAAAAAAAAAAACACATGGACATAGCTAGGACTTCCAGGAAAGAAGTCGGTATTTCAGAAAAGTGGATCTGCGGTTAATTAACGGGGGTAGAAAAGATCAAGGTTTTGGATGGGGAAAGATAAGAAATGGTGGTGAACAGCTGTTTCAAAGACCTGGAGGGAGGAGTGGGATTGAAGTGAGTGGGGGAGTTTGTTCCAGAGGCGGGAGAAAAGAGGAATGAAAGAGTGAAGATGAGTAGAGAGTGAGGGCGATAGCCGCTCAATCTCCACAACATTGAGTTGCCCATGAGGTTTTGAAGGCACGAGATCAAATGCTGCCCAGTCACATATTGGTCACTCCGAAATGCACTCTGTAGTTGAACATACACTTTACATCAAAGTACTGGTGCTTGCATGTTCATGGCGGTGTTCACGTGGAATCATTCGTGGATGCCCTGGTTATGTGTTCGTTGAACCCTTGCCAGCTGACAGTGAAAGAGGATGCAGTAATGGGAGTGACAAGACAGATATCCCTCAGGTCGATGATGGCAATGCTGATTTCCCCCATACTAATGTAACTGAGCTTTTCATGGAATAGCAATGTTGAAGAATGTTTATTTATTTATTTATTTATTTATTTGTATACAGCCCTCGGGCTGCTTGGCTGCATCATTTTCTGGGGGCGTGACTGCCGCTGATGCAGTGCCCCCCTTACCAGCTAGCTGGTACTCATTTTGCCGACCTCGGAAGGATGACAGGCTGAGCTGACCCACCTTGTGTAAATTCAACAGAACGACAGGGGTTGAACAACTTGAAGACCCTAGGCTAGGGTCTTAAGCCAGCCACCTTAACTGTTAAGCCAACACCAAGCTTTTGTTGAAGAAGGTGATCATGGAGCTTTTTACAACTTCTTTTTTTTTCTTCTTTTTTTTTTTGTATACAAGATCGAGGCTCGTGTAAGAGCGAAAACACAAAAATGAAACATACATCAATCACAAAAAAAAGCGGACACACAAAACATACAATAAAGGGAGTGGGAGACAAGATGGGGAGAGAGAGGGAAGCACACAAGTACAACAGCACAGAACAGGGACATCGGGAGATCTGTGGGAGGGAGAGGGCTTGGGGGGAGGAGGCATGGGAAGGCGGGGAGGGGGGGTGGGAAAGTATAAAACACATGGACACTGCTAGAACTTCCAGGAAAGAAAGAAGTCGGTATTTCCCCCAAAAAAGAAGTGGATCTGGGGTGAATTAACGGGGGTAGGAAAGATCAAGGTTTTGGATGGGGGTAGATAAGAAATGGTGGTGAACAGCTGTTTTAAAGACCTGGAGGGAGGAGTAGGATTGAAGAGAGTGAGGGAGTTTGTTCCAGAGGCAGGAGAAAAGAGGAAGGAAGGAGTGAAGGTGAATAGAGAGCCTAGATTTTGGCAGTTTAACCATCAGAGGGTTGCTGGCAGATCTTTTGTGACCTGAAGGAATATTGGGGGGACAGAACCCAGAGAGAGCTGGGGGAGCAAGGCCGGAGAGGAGTCGGTAGAAGACGGAAAGACCACCAAACCTGCCTGCGGTGAGTGAGTGAGAGGCCCTCGGAGATAGCGTCATCGCGGGAGATTCCAATGATTCTGTAAGCTTGTCTGTCATATCATTAGGCCCAACAGAATACCAACTTATTAAGTAACGTTTTTTCTTGATTACAGTACACGCACACCTTAGACATTGTTTTCACCTGTATTGTACTAATTCAACGATCAACGAGAAATATTTAATAAAAAAATTACCCCTTTCTCCCCCATTTCCCACCATGTTGAAAATTCAGGACGCCAATTAGTCATCGATGACGTTTGAGGCATCGCCCTTCGTCGCGTCATCCATTGCTCGTGCCTCAGTGCGAGGCCAAACTGTTCATAGAAAGGAATAATTTGTAGCAAATGCAAACAAACGTAATTCAGGTAATAAAACACACCTGTGAACGAAAGCCCCTGTTATGATAAAAAATTAGGAGCCATGTGGATTTCTTTTTTCAACACGGAAGGTTTATTTATTTATTTCTGGATACAGAGTCCTGGCTAATGGAAGAACGAGGTGGTAGGGGGTAAAAGGGCAACAAACTGACAGGTAGGATATTAATGGCATAACAGGTGGATGCAACAAAGAAGGGAATGGGGTAACAGGAAAAGGAGGGAGGGGATGGTAGGAATGTCGACTTGAGGTGGTGGTGTACTTCCAACATGAGGCCCTGGATCGAATTGACTTAGGAATGTGGTGCCATGAGCAGGGGGACAAAGACAGACAGAGCAGTCGAGGTCAGTTGTCAACCTGGATTTTGGGAGTTTCATTGGGATGGGGTTACTGGAAGAGTGTGCGTGTCTTGGAGGAACTAGGGACGATCGGAGGAATGAAAGAAAAGAGCGGGCAAGAAGTGAAGAGAGGTAGGTAAAAGCAAACTTCTAAGCTACCGGCCATTGTTGTCATGAGCTGTTTCAGCTGATTCAAGATAACCGTTGGGATATTCCATGAGACTATCTCTTTCTCTTGTAATCCCTCTTCCTCTTCATCTTCTTCTTCTTCCTCTTTTCTTCTTCTTCTTCCTCTTTTCTTCTTCTTCTTCTTCTTTTCTTCCCCCACTTCTTCTTCTTCTTCTTCCTCCTCTTCTTCTGTTCCTCCTTCTCTTTTGATGAGGTCCAATGGTATCAAGCTTCTGCCCTGGTTTGACCATGACACTCTTCCACTTCCCTCTATCCTCAGCAAATTCCCTGCAATCTCCAACCACCTCCACCTTTTTGATATCCCTCCTCACACAATCTTCCCATCTCAACCATCGTCTACCTCTTTTCCTCCTGCATTGCTCCCTCAACTTATCCGTCTCTTTGCTTCCACATGACCAGTCCACTTCAGCAGGCTTCTCTTTTTTTTTAACCAATCTCCATGTCAAGCTCATCTGCACACCAATGTCCCCCCTCAGTTGATCCATCCTCCTCCTATCCACCCTCTTCACTCATGCAATCCTCCTGACCCAGTTGTTCTCGCAAACCTGCAACCTCTGTTGTTGTCTCTCTGTCAGTGCCACCGTCTCCAGACCGTAAAGGTAGGCCAGCGTTACACACAACAGCAGAACCTTTCCTTTCAATTTCTTTGATTTTTCTCTGTATGCCATCATTCCTCATCCACCCTTCTTCCTTCCACCCTCCTCCAGGCATTCACACTCACCTGTATACTCATCTGCACCTCCGCAGCTTATCTTCACTGGTCACTGTTCCTCTCAAGTAGTCAAACCTTTCTCCCTGTCTGATCTCCTTCCCCTCGAATTGTTTTTCTCTGCTGCCCTACCCACATCACCTAAGTCTTCTCCATACTCATCTTCAGTACATGCTTCCTCAATGCCACCTTCCACCGCCCAGTACTTCCTGCATTTCCCACTTACTCTCCGCTACAATAGACAGATCATCCATATACAACAGTATTACAGAATTATATTTGGATCTTGCAATGATAGCCGCTTTTGTTTAAATTCAGAATCTCAAAATTTGATTTTGTCTTAAAATAATAACATTTCTCACCAGTCTCATATGAAATCAGAGCTCTTTGATTCCATCCATAGGCAAACGAAAATCCATGGCATCGGAGCTCTCTGACTAGTGACGTGTAACCACTGCTGTTGCTAGGGTTTTCTTTATAAACACAAGACAGTTACCCTTTCTGTGGTAAGGGTGGCTTGTGTGTCTGGTAAGGTCAACCAAGCCAGACACGTCGAAAGACAGAGGCCACACAAAAGTTGGTCTCCCAGTCTTTCTATTTGGAGGTTAGTTAGTTATTTTGTATATAACGTTAAGGCTTGTGGAGAGCTAGAACATAGAATGGATCAGGACGTAAGAAAACAAAAGGAACAGCAGAAAGAGAGGGGGGAAACACACCAACAGCAGATTTGAGGGACGAAATAGAGGGACACTTGGACAAAAAGGCTAACAATCTCTTCTTGTAATTAAAGAGTTCGTAGAACACCAAACCCCACGCATTGTTCAAGTATAGAACCACCTTTAGATGCCATTTTTCCCCACAGAGCGGGGGTTGGCCTTTTTTCGGGCACCGTGGTCCCCTTTTTGAAGCAATGTTTTATGGCCTGATGCCCTTCCTGCCGCCAACCCTGTTAGTCACCTCTTGTGACACACAGGGAATTACCAGTGAACTGGTACTCAATTTGCCGACCTCGGAATGATGACAGGCTGAGTCAACCCCTCTGGTGTTAATTCAGCAATCGACCAGGATTACGAACCTGGGATCCTAGGATCCCAAGCTGCACCCTAACCACTAAGCCAGCACTAGGATCCCAAGCCGCACCCTAACCGCTAAGCCAGCACCAGGATCGTAGGATCCCAAGCCGCACCCTAACCACTAAGCCAGCACCAGGATCCTAGGATCCCAAGCCGCACCCTAACCGCTAAGCCAGCACCAGGATCGTAGGATCCCAAGCCGCACCCTAACCACCAAGCCAGTACCAGGATCCTAGGATCCCAAGCTGCACCCCAACCACTAAGCCAGCACCAGGATCGTAGGATCCCAAGCCGCACCCTAACCACCAAGCCAGTACCAGGATCCTAGGATCCCAAGCTGCACCCCAACCACTAAGCCAGCACCAGGATCGTAGGATCCCAAGCCGGCACCCTAACCGCTAAGCCACTTGTGTAAAGGTGTATGAATAAATTAATTCCGGGTTTTACTGCCATTTTCCACAGTGTCTTATATTTACATGTTACATTAATATGTTACTTTCGTTATGCGTGTCTTTTATGACATCCTTAAAAACATTGGTTTCCTGTTTGGAATAATTTTCAATATTCTATGACTGCCAGGTGTTGGCTTAGCGGTTAGGGTGCCGGCTTGGGATCCTAGGATCCTGGGTTCGAATCCCGGTCGATCGTTGAATTAACGCCAGGGGGGTTGACTCAGCCTGTCATCCTTCCGAGGTCGGCAAATTGAGTACCAGCTTGCTGGGATGAATGATCCCGGTGTGTACCCCGGTTTAGAATAGGTACACCGTATCCCTGTGCATCGTAAGAGCGTGACCAAGGGTTGGCGCCAGGAAGGGCATCCGGCCATAAAAACATTGCCTCAAACAGGGAACCATGATTGTCATGGGGCCCTCAAGGCTAACCCCCGCTCTAGTGGGGAAAATGGCCTTAAAAACGATCATTCATTCATTTCATTCATTCTATGACTGCCAGGCAGGCAGATAGTAATAACTAATAATATTATCTCACTCCTCTCTGCGCATGTGCGATCGCGTTGAATTCAAAGTCAAAGTACGTGAAAACGAGAAATTTGTCCTCCTATTCTTGCTCCGATTTGTGTTTAAAATGTAACATTCGATTTAAATAATTTGTCCCTCAATCATAAACTGACGATCATAAGACGGACGGACAGACTGACATGAACCAATTGCTTAACCCCGCTTTTTGGCGCCATTTTTCTGGTTATTTGGGTGCAGACATTTCACCCCTTCCATCTTTTATGATCTCATGAAGGGAGCAATTTGTTTTTGTTTCATGATCAGGGCTGGTTCTGTTGAGCTTCCTTATTTTCGCGCTAGTCTCTTACATTCCCCATTCTTTTCCCACCCTCATGTTTTGATCTCCATTGTCTGAATTTGTGAAGGGTCCGGGTCAAAAACATGCCACAGGTCATGGCCAACTGATGGTCCAGGATCCCGCACTTGATGGTAATGCGCTGAGTGGCTGATGTATCAACAGGCCGATGTAAAATGGTGGGAATTGCTTTGTAACCATGGAAGTGTATGGATGATGGACCTTGCTGCTATCTCTATTTGCTTTTCCGAGGCTGTCAGGGTCCAATCTATGGCTGTGCGTTTGCTCGGTTCTTGCGAATTTCTGGAAGATCTTGAGCAAGTATTATGCACTATGCCAACACTCTCTTTATTAATTGTTCTATTGTGCCATATCTGTTTTTATCAAAGGAACTTGGCATGCTTAGCGTTTAAACCTGTTTCACTAATGTCAGGGGCTTCAGCCTTAACTTTACCTTCATCCATTTCTTTATTGACCATAGCTTACCTGACGTCTTCATGCTTCAATTAAACTTGTCTAAGTAACGAGATTGCATTTTACTCCTTTACCTTCCTGGTTACCTTCTGAATTGCCTCGACCTTCCTTCCATTTATGGTCTGTGTTTGTTGAAAACTCTTCCAGCCTTTTGGGAAGTATATTTTGAGGACAGGAGCCATGAATACCTGCATTGCACTACCCATGTGATCTACTTTCTCTCCTGTTCTCCTTCCTCATTACCCTGCTCTATTCTTGATTTTATTTCTAGTAGTGGAGATTGAGCGATCTCTTATCATTCATGTCCTCACATCATACCGTTGGACAACTTCAATATTAATCACAAAGAATATGGCTGGTTCATTTGCGGACCACGATTACATATTATTATGAAAATGAGAATTTCTGTATTTTATTGTGATGTTTTGTTTTGCTTCGATTGAGTATCATGGTTGATGATGCAATTATTGTTGTTATGGGACGTTAAATTTAGTATATGCATTATTATTATTATTATTGTTATTGTTTTGTCATTAAATTAAGTATTTGTTTGTGTTGTAATTTTTTTTATTTTTTTTTATGAACACCAAAATAAAGGGGATGAAAAAGGAGTGAAAAGGGGATCCCCCTCCATCCCCACCCTTACCTCAAACGGCCACACAGCTGACTCCGCACGTGAAAAAGCTGAGTGCCTCAACTCTGTGTTTGCCTCAAAATCTTGTGTCCCAAACCCATCTCTCTCTGTACCCAGTCATATCCAGCTGCTCCTGGACTCTGTGTCCTTCTCTCCTGACAAGGTGGAGAAGTTTCTGTCAAACCTCGACTCTGATTCTGCAACTGGACCAGATGGCATCAGCCTATGGGTCCTAAAATCCTGCTCTGCTGCTCTTTCACACCCTCTACAGTCACGTGAAAAAGTAAGTACACCCCATGTAAAGTTTTGACTTTTTCAACATATTTCAACATACAGCTATTTGATCTTCATTTCAACAATATTGACAGATAAAGGTGATATAATATAACAAATATCATGAAACATTTACATTTTGTAGTCCATTGTATAATTTAAATAAACATAAATGCAAATTTCGCATGTGGAAAAAGTAAGTACACCCCTACATTTATCACCACTTCAATACCTAAAATTAGAATCAGGTGCACCAGCTCAGGTAGGTGCAAATGATTAGAACATCGTTGGAGAGGATCTTGGAGGAACCTGTCTTTTTTTTTACCTCAGACATTTAGTTTGGTTTGCTCTTTGTTGTTGAAGTGTGCGGTGTCACCATGCCGAGATCAAAAGAGCTCTCTGAGGCCTTCAGAAAGAAGGTTATAGATGCCAACGAGTCTGGGAAGGGATTTTAAAAGATCTCCAAACAATTTCAAATCAATCATTCGACTGTCCGGAAGATCATCAACAAGTGGAGAAGATTCCAAACAACTGCCAACTTATTCAGGCCAGGCCGCCCCAGCAAGTTCAGCCCGAGAGCAGACCGCAAGATGCTGAAAGAAGTCTCTGAGAAACCCAGAATGTCATCACGGGACCTACAAGTAGCTCTTGCCACTGTTGATGTCAAAGTGCACGAGTCCACCATTAGAAAGAGGCTGCACAAATTTGATCTACATGGGAGGTGTGCCAGGAGGAAACCTTTGCTGTCCAGAAAGAACATCAGGGCAAGATTAAAGTTTGCCAATGAACACCTAGGCAAAGACCAGCACTTCTGGAACAATGTGCTCTGGACAGATGAGTCAAAGGTAGAGCTATTTGGCCACAGTACCAGAAGACATGTTTGGTGAAAACCAAAGACAGCATACACAAGAACCTGATACCAACTGTAAAGCATGGTGGTGGAAATATTATGGTTTGGGGCAGCTTTGCTGCATCAGGGCCTGGGCAGCTCACCATCATAGAATCCACTATGAATTCTTCATTGTACCAGAGGGTGCTTGAGGATAATGTGAGGCCATCTGTCGGAAAGTAGAAACTCAACCGAAGGTGGACCTTGCAACATGATAATGACCCTAAACATACCAGTAAATCCACCAAGGAATGGCTGAAAGAAAGAAATGGAGGGTTCTGGAATGGCCAAGTCAAAGCCCAGATCTAAATCCCATTGAGATGTTGTGGGGGATTTGAAACGAGCTGTGCATGCAAGAAACCCCTCAAACATCGCACAGCTGAAAGAATTCTGCATGGAGGAGTGGGCAAAAATTTCTCCCAGTCGATGTCAGAGACTGGTAGACAGTTATAAGAAACGCCCACTTGAGGTTGTTTCTGCGAAAGGGGGCAATACCACCGATTAGAGCCAAGGGTGTACTTACTTTTTCCACATGCGAAATTTGCATTTATGTTTATTTAAATTATACAATGGACTACAAAATGTAAATGTTTTATGATATTTGTTATATTATATCACCTTTATCTATCAATATTGTTGAAATGAAGATCAAATAGCTGTATGTTGAAATATGTTGAAAAAGTCAAAACTTTAAATGGGGTCTACTTACTTTTTCACGTGACTGTATCTGTTCTCTTCACCCTCTCTTTTGCTCAAGGTCATCTGCCATCAGCTTGGAAATCAGCCAACATTACTGCTTCACACAAAAGGTGCAAAAACAGATCCTTGCAACGACAGACCAATCAGCCTGCTCCCAATTATCAGCGAAGTCATGGAATCCATCATTGCTTCGGATATGAAATCTTTCCTCTTCTCCAATGGCTTGATCTCTGATCATCAATTTGGTTTCAAACCAGGTCACTCTACTCTGGACATGCTGCTTATGCTGTCTCAACAATGAATGGAGGTCCTCAATGCAAAACAGGAAATCAGAGCTGTCTCCCTTGACATATCACGTGCCTTCGATACGGTCTGGCACTCCGCTCTGCTCACTAAACTCTCCTCCTATGGTAACCATGGAAATCTCCATGCATGGCTTGCGGACTTTCTCTCTGGTCATAGTCAACGTGTGGCCCTGAATGAATTTCTCTCATCTCCCCTTCCTGTTCAGGCTGGAGTTCTCCAAGGCAGTGTTCTGGGCCCTGTGCTTTTTCTGGTATTCATCAATGATCTCTCCGACTCTCTGGAAATCTTTTCTATCTCTTTGCTGATGACTCCATTCTCTGCCACTCCATACCTCATCCCACAGATTGTCAGTCTGCAGCCTCCTCACTCTCTGCAGACCTGGACAAAATCACAGATTGGTCAAACAAGTGGAACATGTCTTTCAATCCTGACAAATCTCACAGTCTTACTATGTCTCTCCGAAAAGACCAAATGGACAACCCTCCCATCTACATTGTCAACAATCCTCTCCAAGAAGTTCTGTCACTCAAGCTTTTGTTTCTCACTATCTGCCATGATCTTTCCTGGGAAAACCACATTTCCAAGCTGGCCTCCAAAGCCAGTCGCCGACTGGGCATCCTCCGTCATGCGAAGTCCTTCCTTGGCACACCTGAGCTCCTCACCACATACAAGGCTTTCATCCGCAGCTCAATTGAATACTGCTCTCTCCTCTGGGCTGATGCTCCTGCCTCACAACTAGCTCGGCTTCGCGCTGTTGAAACCAAAGCTATCACAATCATTGGAATCTCCCACGGTGAAGCTAACTCCGAGGGCCTTTCACTCACTCACCGCAGGCAGGTTGGTGGTCTTTCTGTCTTCTAAAGACTCCTCTCCGGCCTTGCTCCCCCAATTCTGTCTGTGCTCTGTCCCCCAAATATTCCTACAGGTCGCACAAGATCTGCCAACAACCCTCTTATTGTGAAACTGCCAAAATCAAGACTCCTCTTTTTTCCCGCCTCTGGAACAAACTCCCTCACTCTATTCAATCCCACTCCTCCCTCCAGGTCTTTAAAACAGCTGTTCACCACCATCTCTTATCTTCCCCCATCCAAAACCTTGATCTTTTCTACCCCTGTTAATTCACCCCAGATCCACTTTTTTTGAAATACCGTCTGCTTTCCTGGAAGTCCGAGGAGTGTCCATGTGTTTTATACCTCTCCCACCCTCACCCCCTTCCCATGCCTCCTCCCCCGAAGCCCTCTCCCTCCCACAGATCTCCCGATGTCCCTGTTCTCTGCTGTTGTACTTGTGTGCTTCCCTCTCTGCCCCCATCTTGTCTCCCGCTCACTTTACTATGTTTTATGTGTCCGTTTTTTTTTTTTGTGATTAATGTTAGCTCTTTCACGAGCCTCGATCTTGTATTCAAAAAATATATATACTAAGCAAGAAGATGGGAAAATGTAATAATGAAATGAGATCTAGACGACTGATTCTTGACTTGGATGGTTGCAAGTTGATAGTGTATATATACAGTCATGTGAAAAAGTAAGTATACCCCATGTAAAGTTTTGACTTTTTCAACATATTTCAACATACAGCTATTTGAAATGTTTTTAATGTTTGTTTAATGTTTTAATGAATTTCAATGTTAATGTTTTTAATCTTTTTAACATATGTGGACATATCAATATTTGATCTTCATTTAAACAGTATCTATAGATAAAGGTGATTTAATTGAACAAAAAACAATGAAAAATTGACTTTGCAATAATTTATTCAACAAAAATTTGTTGCACAGCATGCACAATTGCATGCACAGCTCATTTCAAATCCCCCCACAACATCTCGATGGGATTTAGATCCGGGCTTTGCCTTGGCCATTCCAGAACCCTCCATTTCTTTCTTTTCAGCCATTCCTTGGTGGATTTACTGGTATCTTTAGGGTCATTGTCATGTTGTAAGGTCCACTTTTGGTTGAGCTTCAACTTGCCGACAGATGGCCTCACATTATCCTCAAGCACCCTCTGGTCCAATGAAGAATTCATAGTGGATTATATGATGGTGAGCTGCCCAGGCCCTGATGCAGCAAAGCTGCCCCAAACCATAATATTTCCACCACCATGCTTTACAGTTGGTATCAGGTTCTTGTGGTCAAATGCTGTCTTTGGTTTTCACCAAACATGTCTTCTGGTACTGTGGCCAAATAGCTCTACCTTTGACTCATCTGTCCAGAGCACATTGTTCCAGAAGTGCTGGTCTTTGCCGAGGTGTTCATTGGCAAACTTTAGTCTTGCCCTGATGTTCTTTCTGGACAGTAAAGGTTTCCTCCTGGCACACCTCCCATGTAGATCAAATTTGTGAAGCCTCTTTCTAATGGTAGACTCGTGCACTTTGACATCAACAGTGGCAAGAGCTACCTGTAGGTCCCGTGATGACATTCTGGGGTTCTTAGAGACTTCTTTCAGCATCTTGCGGTCTGCTCTCGGGCTGGACTTGCTGGGGCGGCCTGGCCTGAACAAGTTGGCAGTTGTTTGGAATCTTCTCCACTTGTAGATGATCTTCCGGACAGTCGAATGATTTATTTCAAATTGTTTAGAGATCTTTTTAAATCCCTGCCCAGACTTGTAGGCATCTATAACCTTCTTTTTGAAGGCCTCAGAGAGCTCTTTTGATCTAGGCATAGTGACGCCGCACACTTCAACAACAAAGAGCAAACCAAACTAAATGTCTGAGGTTTAAATAAGACAGGTTCCTCCAAGATCCTCTCTGACGATGTTCTAATCATTTGCACCTGAGCTGGTGCACCTGATTCTAATTTTAGGTGTTTGAAGTAGTGATAAATATAGGGGTGTACTTACTTTTTCCACATGTGAAATTTGCATTTATGTTCATTTAAATTGTACAATGGACTACAAAATGTAAATGTTTCATGATATTTGTTATATTATATCACCTTTATCGATCAATATTGTTGAAATGAAGATCAAATAGCTGTATGTTGAAATATGTTGAAAAGGTCAAAACTTTACATGGGGTGTACTTACTTTTTCACGTGACTGTATATGTGTATGCAGTAGAACCCTGATGAGCTTTTCCTGGTGGGAGTTTAGGGACGTTTTTGACATTGAAAAGCTACCAGCCTCATGGTGGTTACCTTTTGCCTGCAGGCCGGCAGCAGCACTGTCTGAGCCCAAATCCTAATATACACTTTATAGCAGACTTTGGTTGCCTCAAAACGGCCTTCAAGGCCAACGTTCTCTACAGCTTAAATCCATGCCCAGATTCTGAAGTACCTACCCCAAAATTTGTGGCCTCCAGGTGCTATGGTTTAGCCATGAAAGAGTAACAAACAAATGCACAAAAACTTGAAATGATTTGTAACATTTGCAAAAATCTGGTGGCAATCACCTTTCATGTAAAGTGAACTACCCATGTACGATAGCTTCAGCCAAAGTGAACTACCCGTCACAAAACTCGAATTGGTGCTGAATTCGGTCAAACTCTGTTGGTTTCTTGTTAATAAGCATGGCAGACATTTTTTTCAACAGGGATTAAGGCTCATGGTGGAGATGCAACACAAATCACAAACAAGCACACATGCACACACGCTCACATGCACACACGCTCACGACGACAAATACCTGAGACAACATCGTACTTGACTTCAGACGAACAGATTCCCTGAGTTTGGGGGGAGTAGCGTAACTTCCTGGAGTACCCCTACACACCGGCGACGCCATCTTTATGACTCAATTGGCCTCTTTGGAACGCATCTATGGTAACATTTGACTTCATTGTTTGTCACATATTATCATGAATATAATGTTTTGAAATAGAAAATGAATGGGATGTGACTGATTGAATTAGTTAGTGGAAGAATTTAAATGATAGTAGATTGCATTGAGTTTGCAATGTCTGTCTTGGTTTGGTTTGATTTTTATATTCTGTTTTCTGCTGTTTTTGCGCAGTTCACCAGGACAGGTGCAAGCCCGTGAAAGCAACACAGTTGGGCCATATTGCCCATACAAGCAATTCGCCATCCATGGCCTGGAAGCAGACTATCTGAAGCGTAGCAAACTGGAGGGGGCCGATCCGGCTACGAGCATATGTCCCCCGCCCACGTTGCCCGTTTGCACTGAGAATGAGATATGCGAGTTCTCTTCAGTTCTTCCTCCTACCTCTACTCAAGATGCCAGCACGGTCACCGGTAAGATTCACGTTTTTACTTGCAAGACAGCGCGATAATGTGATGTCGATAGTGTACGAGATAAATTGAAATATGAAATGGCCAAATAAAATGAAAAAAACTTTAAACAATTCGATCTTGATGGGGTGATCCAACTTGTATATCATATGACGGAGTAACCAGAGAGCTCATTTCATTCTGGCAAAGGACAAAAGATGTCCCAGATTACCAGATATTTACCTGAGATTCATTTAAAATACACACATTGAATTGGCAGCTGAACTAACACTGAGGCGTAGCACATCTCGTAATTTCCCATTGTGGGTGGATTTGAATCAAGGATCTGCTCTAGGCCTGTGTCTTTTGACAATGAATACTAGAAAATGTTGCAGTTGGACTTGGAAAAATGAAAGAGGAGGAGGTGGAGGGGAAGGAGGGTTAGGGTTAGTCGGCATGGGTGGAGGGGCAATACTGGGTGCTGGCCGGCTGGGTGAGCTATTCGTTGCGGTGGTGTTGGGACATGTTAGACATTGTAACTGAATGAACTCCTCTGTAGACAACCCAGGTTATGGTGCTAATGAGTCATGCACTGAAAGGAAAGTAGGTGACAGCACTGAAACCGATGGAGGTGAGGTCTCTCATGAGTCTTGCACTAAGGGGGAGGCAGGGGAAGCAGAGGAGGCAGGACTGACAGGAGAGGGTGCTGTTGATCTTGAGGAGGAGGGACCAGGATGGAAAAAAATGTATGATCGAGAGCTGCCTGGAATATTGCCACAGGTTTCAATGTAGCTCCTTGTATGGGAATATAACATCATCCAACCCCCTCTTGAACTTGAGGTAACGCTCCATGACCATTACCTAAAGTTCAAGAAGGGATTGGTCGGCGTCTTGCACCCTGTTGGCAATTACCCACATGTCCCGCAGCACCTCACCCAGGAAACTTGACGGTGAGGTTGGGCCTTGGCGCTTCTTCCTCACCATTGGCCGCCTCCTCCTCCTCCTCAGAAATATTTGTAATGGCGTCCAACTCCTCCTCCGTGAGCTCTTCGGCATGCAAGGTGATAAGATCCTCCAACTCCTCAGGCTCCATGTCGTCAAAGCCTTCCCCTCCCAATTACTGTGCCAACCCGGCAATTTCATTTCTCTCAATGTTGTCGGGAAAGCCTGTAAAGTTCTTCACTGCCTGTGGCCACATATTTTGCCAGCACATGTTTATGGTGGAGACTCTCACCTCGTCCAGCAACTCTTTGATGGCGCCAATGCATTTGGGCTATGTTGAAATCTTTCCAACACTGCCCGACGGTGAGCTCTGAGTCGGAATCAATCGCATCCAAAATGCGGCGAAAGGTGTGGCGAGTGTAATATGTTTTGAAAGTGGAGATTACCGAGTGGCTGGATCAGGGAGGTGGTGTTGGGTGACAGAAAGATCACCTCGATGTTTGGGTAAGTCAATTCAGGTCCCTGGTGGTGGCCAGGAGCATTAACGAGAGCAGAAGAACCTTGAACACAAGGTTTTTATTTGCCAGATACCTCGCCACCTGAGGGATGAAACAGTTATGGAACCAGTCCAAGAGAATTGCTGCTGTGACCCACGCCTTCCTGTTGGCCCTCCAAAACATGGGCAGCATGTGTTAGTTCTTGCCCTTGAGAGCACACAGGTTTGGGGAATGGTACTGCATCATGGATTTAGTCAGACATTTAGCATTTGCATTTGTGTACAGCTCTTTTCCATTTGCGCAAAGGAGATGAGATAACGGTCCTTGGCAGCCTTGAACCCCAATGCTGTGTTTGAGATTAAAGTTTGTGTTGGCATCTTTTTCAAAACAAACCGGTCTCGTCAGCATTGAACATCTGCAGTGGTAGGTACCCATTCTGCTCGATGTGCTGCACGAGTTGAGCAGGGAATGTTTCAGCTCCGCCGTGATCCGCGGAGGCATCCTTGCCTGACAGTTTGATGGTGTGGAGACCGTTCCGCTTCTTGAAGCGGTCAAACCATCCCCTGCTCACTCGGAATGGACTGGGGCTGCTTGTACCCGCATCACTCAGCACATCACCCATAGCCACACCCCGCATCACTCGTGCTGGTGCCACCCATGCCAGCCAGATGTGTGTACATACATCTCCCCCTTTGCCCAAATGAGAGGTCCACTTAAAGGCATGTTCTTCTGCGAGTTGTCCTCCATCTATACGCTGAGAGCCTTCTCCATCCTTTCTGGATGTCCCAGACCTGGGTGACTACCGTGGTGCTCAGTACAGCACTCGACGCAACACTTTCTCGGATGCCTTATTGTTCTTCCATATGTAGCGAACGGTGGATTCGTTCACATCATAAAGCTTGCCCACAGAGGCCGCACTCTCTCCTCTTGAAAGCCGGTTCAGCAGCTCCACTTTCTGGCTCAGCCTCATCACTTTCTTCTGTCTCTTGGTAGTGGACTCATCTCCGGCTTTGGGCTTGCACTTGGTAGCCATGTTTGATCAAGGAGCGGAGCGAGAGGCAAACACACAGGTCAAGGCAGCAGGATGAGAAGAATGATTGAGACCTAGGACCCAGGCTGGTGGAAGATATGCTTTAGAGCTGTGTTATGCTCGCTGCTTGTGGGAAAAAAAAATTAGTGCTCGCAAAAACTACGAATACACAAAACACAGGGGCTGTGAATGTAGAAGCAGGCCTAATTTTATCACCCGCGAATATGCGGGGTCCGCGAATGTTGAGGTCCGACAATGTAGTAAAGACATGCGGATTTTGAGTAAAATCAAATGAATTCATCTTCAGTTCTCCAACTTTTAATTGGACAAATTCGGCAGCCCTATGCACCTGAAGATGCCAAAGGACTGGTCTTATTCTTCTATTTCCAGCAAGAAACAAATGTGCATCCGCTGACCTTTCTCAAGGGTAAATAATTAATTATGAGCCCCCCTGATATCAACCTGAACAAGGGGGTGAGCTAAGCTTGACCCACCAATCATAGCCGCGTTCGGGAACTTAAACACGTGACTTTCAACGTTTGGCACATTCAATCAAACAAACTGTTTGGCAGCACATGCTGTGGGGTGGAGGAGTGTGTGTGTACAGTGGGAGGGCGAGGGGGAAACAAATTATTGAGGTGATCATTTGTAGAGCAGGAACAATTCAGCTAAATCAATGTAATACAAACAACCATGATTGTAATGGCCTGAGCCACCAATGGAAGAAATGTGACAAAGTGTTTGAAGAGGGTGTGGGTGAGGGGAGGGGCGAGTATGTGTGGTGATGAATGTGATATAACAATGTAAATCATTGTTACATCTTCAAACTGGGTACTATGTTATTTGCTGGGTCGTTCAGGTTGACGATGCAATGGAGTATCCCTGGTGCATTTCCGCATGAGTAAGCCAAATACTAGAGACAAGTCCACCACCATCTCTGTGAGTGATGTAACAGTTTCCTCTGCACGCCACGCCTCCAAAATCTGTCTTCTGGCTTCATTGGGGGTCATGCTGAATGAATGCTGACATAGGGGAGCATGGCCAGCCTTCGGCCCATGTTTTGCAACGGCAGATCTCCTCAGATAGTTACATTTGAAGGCTTTGCTATGTTCGGTGATGCATTGGTCTAAGGTTCTTCCTGTCTCTCCAACATCTTTGGACCCGCAACCACAGGGATCCATGTATACCACCCCTGCTTGGTCATTCCTGGGTAACTTGTCCTTGACCTTCATCAGTGCCTGCCTCTCGGTGAATATAGTTTTGAAATTCACTCTCACACCTGCCGATTTCAACACTCTGCCATTCCTTTGTGACACACGCCTGGCACAGAAGGCAGGATGCAAAAACCTTTTGGTTGTTGCTGTGGTCCAGTCCTGTTTTTGGCCCCACCAAGATCACTTCCCTTTTTGGTAATAATCTGTCAGGGTACCCGTTGGCCTTCAGGATGCCTTGAAGATACTTTACCTCTCTCTTGTTTGCGCGTGCTCTTTTTATGAGGGTGGATATCACAGCTCATGTGTGATGGCAAGAGTCAAAATCAAGGTAACCGTCAGTGTGAGTGGGCTTCCTGTAGACTGCAATGTTCAAACCTTCTTGAGGACCCCTTGTCACGATGGTGTCCAGGAAAGAAAAGGATCTATTCTGTTCCTCTTCGTAGGTGAACCTGATGGAAGGAAATGTTTTTTCCAATAGCTTTATGTATGGTGTTAACCACATACCTGGGACAGATGACAAATGTGTCATCCATGTAACGATACCATACACTTGACTGCATTGTGAGGTATGGGTTGTTACGTTCCTCCATTTCCTCCATCACTATATTCACTACCACAGCAGATACAGCAGAAGCTATGGCAGTACCAAATACCTGTTTGTATCATATCCCGTCAAAAACAAAATAAGTGGAGGAAAGGTAAGCACTAAGCAGATGGCATATGGCTGTGGGATTTAACCTGCCACACACCTGGTTCCAGCATTCATCCTTTAATAAGTTTATTGAAAAAGCTTCCAGACCTCTTCCCAAGATACGAGGCTTTATTCAAATCGACCTTTGGCATCCTCCACAACTAGTCAGGTTCACTATGTCAACAAATATAATTTCGTTCCAATTTTTTGGAGATTAGCAAAACTATACATTTTTGGAATATTCAGAGCATGAGGAATCCAAAAATTAATGTTTACATTTGCGTCGACACCTTTGCGAAAATGACACTCAGGACAGTGATGAAGATAGTCGGGTTCACTATGTTAACAAATATAGTTTCTTTCAAAATTTTGGGATTAGCAAACCTGTACATTTTTGGAATCTTCAGAGCATGGAGAATCCGAAAATCAATGTTGGCATTTGCACAGACACCTGCATGGCCGCTATTTTTGATTTTGAAAATGGCCGCCATAACATACATATTTTGCGCGATCTCGGCTTCTAGTCAACCTAGAGACTTAATTAAATGTGCTAATCCTATGTTTTCTGGGTCAAGGAATCCAATAAAGGCCTCAAATAGTGCTCAGGATTATAGAAAAGCAACAAACAAAGGTAATTGAAAACCATTGTCTTTATATTTGTGATATAACTGTATTACATAATACATGATATTGCAAGTCCTTTGAAGTTATAGGTTGTTATAGGAAGTTATAGGTAGTATCAGATTGAACTATAAGTCCTATACACAGGATCTACGAGGTCTACACCGTTCAGGAATATGCTTTTACAGATCTTCATCACTGTCCTGAGTGTCATTTTCGCAAAGGTGTCGACGCAAATGTAAACATTAATTTTTGGATTCCTCATGCTCTGAATATTCCAAAAATGTATAGTTTTGCTAATCTCCAAAAATTTTGAACGAAAAAACATAGTGAACCTGACTAAACAGGCAATAACATAATCAGTCCTACAAAGCTAATAAAGCAGTATAAAGCAAAGTCAGGCAGTTTAAACATTAGTCATGAATCCCAGTCACTTCTTACCAATAAGATCCAGCACTCATCCCTGCATAACTCATTCAGCAGACAAGATACGGACCCCCTCGCTGACCGAGTGCTCGCCCCTAAATAGGCATCCACTGTGCCCCAAGCCTACTAAGGCTCTTCCTCTTCTTCATTTTCACCACAATAAGCGACGTCTAGCCACCTCGACCACCACAGCTATGTGGACGTTGGTGAACAAGGTTACCACATTGAAGGACCTGTTATTTTACTTTCAGCGAGCACCAAGTTCAATGTGCGCTCCTCCTTTTGATTGGATCGGATGGTAGACACTCAAAATGGATGTGTCCTCCAACATATCATGCATCTTCTCATTAACACCGTTGCACGTCCCTTGTCCGCCGGCACGATCACTGTCCCATCCATCTTACGGAGTTCCTGTAAAGCCTGTCGTGCCCAGTTCAAATTGGCTGAGTAAAATGGCAGCTACCTGTGATCTCAACCTCGGTCTTGGTTTTGTCAGAGTTCAGTGATGGCAGACTTGACCCGGGCCACAATGACGTCATTTCAGAATTGCAATGTGGTGTGATCGAGAACTTTGGACCTTTCTGCAATGAACGTATTTGTACTTCTGTGAACTACTTGATAGGTTAATCCTATTGGTTCTGGATGGGTTTTGCGTCTTGCATGGGGTTTGCATCCTGGAAGGTGTTTGCATCACATCTGTGTTTCCCTCTCAAAGCAGCGAAATTGTTCTGATGTCACTTCTGATGTTCTGGCGTTGTTAGTGAACGTGCGCTCTTTCTGTTGGACTCAAGTCCATAACCTACTTGGTAGTCTGAGGCGAATTGAATCTGACGCTCGTAGTACCCGGTCAGCAAACTTTGTGAGGCGATGATGACAAGCGTATATTTGAAAATGGAGGAATTTACATCCTGTTGTACGCATGATCTGCCAAGCTTTTAAAACCCAGCAATGTTCACTTGCATTACCCTTTTTAGCTCACCTGGAACGAAGTTCAGGGGAGCTTATGCGATGGCGCGTTGTCAGTCCGTCCGTCCGTCCATCCGTAAACACTTGAAACGTCTTCTCCGAAACCGCTGATGGGATTGTGACCAAATTTGGCACAAATGATATTTGTTGTGTTGTGACTAAAGTTTGTTCACGGCATTAAAAAAAAAAGTCGGAGTCTAAGGGGGTTTACCGGGGTCAAAGTGGATCCAGGTTTGACCCCCATTATGGGGTTTGACCCCATAATCCCTCGCCAATTGGCTTTTTCCTCTGAAACTACACACAATATTTCGATTAAACTTCACCACAAACTTCACCACCTTCACCACAATGTACCAAAGTTTGTTCACATCATTTAAAAAAATCTGCCCCCTTGGGGATCTATGATCATTTGCCCCCAAAATAGGTATTTGCTTTCTTCTCAGAAACTACACATGCAATTCTGATGAAACGTCACCACAACCTTCAGCACCCATGTTGTACCAAAGTTTGTTCAAGGCATTGGAAAAATTGGGGGGCTGAGGAGGTACATGGGGTGGGAGGGGTCGGGGAGGGGGTGGGGCAAAATAGGTATTTTTTTGTTTGTTTGTTTAAAGTCTTATGATTATGTTATTATGATTCTACATTCTGCCCTATCTTCTAGCAACCATTGAAATTGGTTTAAAATACCTTTAGTCCATGCAGTATAATGTTTATTCCACCAGGTGAGTGCCAGGGGTATTGCCCCTATGTTTAATTCAAACTGAAGCGCATTCAAGCTGTGACGTTTGTAAATATTCAATAGGTACCACTCTTGTCCAGCGAACACCTGTAGCATGGCTGGTCATTCACCTATTGCAAGCTGGTCATAGCTCTTATTATTGTAAGATCAAACAGCCGGGTTGAATTTGCTTGTTCTTGTCACCTAACCAACTCATCCACCTAGTTTTCTCATAACTCGTTCACAACTTTTTTTAAATATCATGCTATATATCATTTTTGACCCTATCGCTCAAAGGTGAAGGGTCACTTAGAAAAATTAAAAAATGATCGTATGCGGATCCGTATTCGGATCTTCAAAAAATCCAGTCAATTTGTCCTTGTCACACACCTAAACTGTCCACCAAGTTTCGTCTGAAACCGTCCATAACTTTTTTGAGATATCATGCCATGTTTTGGTTTTAGCCCTATCATTCAATGGTGAAGAGTCCCTGGTGTTGGGCTAGCGGCTAGGGTGCCGGCTTAGGATCCAAGGATCCTGGGTTCGAATCCCGGTCGATCGCTGAATTAACGCCAGGGGGGTTGACTCAGCCTGTCATCCTTCCGAGGTCGGCTAATTGAGTACCAGTTCACTGGTAATTCCCTGTTTGTCGTTAAAGGCGGCAAAAAGGGTTGGCGTCAGGAAGGGCATCCGGCCGTAAAACATTGCTTCAAATAGGGGACCGAAAAACAACAACAACCACGGTTCCCGAAAAAGGCCAACCCCCGCTTTGCGGGGAAAAATGGCCTCTAAAGGTGGTTTTATTCAATGGTGAAGAGTCATTTAAAGTTCTCGTATCTGGATCCAGATTCGGATATTTACCAAAATGGAATCAATTATCCCTTGTTATACATCCAACCGGTCCACCAAGCTTTGTCCAAATCCGTCCATAACTTATTTGAGATATCGTGCTATATATTGTTTTTGTCCTTATCTCTCAATGGTGAAGAATTACTTTAAAAATTATAGTATGCGGATCTTGATCTTCACCAAAATCTAATCATTTTGTTGTTTTCACACAGACACAACCTCTCCATCAAATTTCGGCCCAATCCATCCATGTTTTGAGATATCTCACAGACAGACAGACAGGGGTGAAAATATAACCTCCATCCATCGTTGGCGGCGGAGGTAAAGACACAATATTGAATAAACAACATAGTCGTCATCGTCACTGCTTCACGGCTGTTTCCATGGTTGCAGGTGTAAGCTGTGATTCACCTAATGGCTGCTTCACCAAAAGGCATATTTGAGGCATATCTTTGTGGCCAGATGCCCTTCCTGATGCCACCACAGAATCAGCTGTGGGCTCAGCCTTTGTCCATAGAGACATACACCGCAAGGCAGCTGGGAGATTTGCAATCAGTTTCCTTCTCCTCGGTAGATGCCTACCAAGGTTGAAGAGCTCCACAACCTACCTCCAATTCTAGCAACATACCTTAGTTGGATTGGTAAGTGTCACAGCAAGTCCTCACAATGGAGGGCCATGCCCACTACATCACTAATTGCAATGCTATTGGCCAGCATTAGTAGCTTCAGAATAAAGAGAATGGGTAAAACCAAATGAGGGGGGAAATAATAAAAGTGTAAATAATCATGACAGAAATCAGGCCTGATGGTTACACATCTGTAACCTGATGATGCAAATCTGCATCTGTGATGCAAATCAGGTATGATGCTGAGAACAACCACGATGAGCACGAGCTGGAAAGAGCGCATCAAGGGAGAGATGACCGTTGATAGCACTCTGCACAACCTCCATAGTGGTGATGGTCTGGAGACATTGGCAGAGAAGTCCTGAAGGTGCTCTAGTGCAGATAGTTGAGGTTGGAGAACCCTGAGGAGATCAAGAAACACCATTCTCTCTAATAGTGGTACGGCCTTGTAAATACAGGCTGAACAGTCTTGAACGCCCTGGTGTTAGACAAACCGTCACACACTTGATATAGGCACGAGAGCTCTGAGAGCATTGGTACCGTGTAAACGGAGCAGTGGAAATGCAGATGTGCATGGAGATGGAACCGCTGCTCTTTGAGCCCCATACAGGACTGAGTGTGCATTGTGCTCTGCAACTACCAGAACCAACTCTGAAAGCTGTATGTGACCACGGTGCTGTCGATTGCTCTGTCTTGAATTCTCAAAGACTAATCTCTGACATTTTGTGCCAGAGATATCCTGATGTCTTCTCTGCCTCGATTATACTTCTGTGACTATCTCCCAACTGCTTTATTGTTATTAAATTATCTTCCATGCACCAGCTCCAATCCCTGTACAGGCAAATTACCCGCCAATCTGGAGGAATGCTCAGGCTAGTTTGAACCAGCTATATGAAAAGGACATGCAAATGCATGTTAAAATGTCCAGGCTGTCTTTGGGCTAGTAGTTAGGAAAGGTGGGGGGGTGAAAAATCTAAAATACAGGTAGTGGACATGAAACACCCATGTATAGTCTCAAGAGGGCATTGAGCCACCTTTTGCGGTCAGTACGGACTGTATACGCCGCAGCGTAGAGTCCACCAGCGTCTGGAGTTCTTCAGGAGTAATGGGGCACCATTCTTCCACGAGAATGTCAATCACTCACACCTGTTTGATGAAGGTGGAAAACGCTGTCTCAGGCGTCATTCCAGAATGTCTCATAAATACTCGATTGGGTTCAGATCTGGTGACTGAGAAGGCCATGCCATATGGATAGCATCAGTGTCATGCTCATCAAACCATTGGGCGACCACACGTGCTCTGTGGATGAGGGCATTGGGGATCTATGGCCTCGACCTTTTTAGCCGCGTCGCAGACGCTGCTCATAGAGTGCCCTCTGCTGTTGTTGTTGTTGTTCTTCTTCTTGTTCTTCTTGTTCTTGCAGAGAAGACAAAACCTCAAAGCTCCACCCATTCTGGGAACCATAGCTCCACCCATTCTGGGAGAGCCTTCATATAAACAAATATCCACCATTTTATTAACTCGCATAGCTTTGAGGCCTGTTTTGTAGGCCCGTGGTGTCTTCCTCTCTCACACAGTTTTATTTCAAATCAAATTCGATATATCATTTCATTTTTTACAGTCGCTAACATAATTTTAGACTCGGTTGAAAAAAAACAGGAAGAAAATCCGATGAAAGTTGCCCTTTATAGAACGAAATGAATTCTCAAAGGCCTGTAACTTCAAGTCCATTGAGATATATATATACTGAAACGCAAAAGAAACTTACCACCTTTGAAACCTTTAAATATCAACAATAACACTGTGTGTAGTAAATGTGTGAACTTATTTGTGGACAATAGTGTCCTCGCTGTCAGACAAAACGGTCACGGATGGTCACTTGAACCTTCAATGGTCACTTCATAGCACAGCTGTTGAACAGCCGTTTTGACTGTCAGTGATTAGCCAAGGGGTACGGGATGATTTTAATGAGCTGCACGTGATGTCTTGATATTGGCTTTAAAAAGGCCAGTGCAAAATGGGCATTTTGACCGAAAAATTTGACCATTTTGACCATTTTGACCAACTTCAAAAAGACCGAAAATGCAAAAGAAATTTACCACTTGTTTGAAATGTAATAAAATTGTAACAGTTCAAAATAAAACAAACCAACAATTGCTAATTGAAACATTGGCATTTTATTGATGACATGTCAAGTTTTTGACCAAGATACACCATCTCATCAGTTTGTTCTACAGTACAGAACAGCACAGGGTGCAATGTCAGTCCCCTTTCAATAGCGTGTATGGCCACCATTGTTTTGGATACAGGCAGTGCATCATCGGCGTATACTGCCTACCAGTCTTTGGATGGATTGCTGCTGGATTCTGTCCCACTCAGTCCTCAATGTCTGAAGCAGCTCTGCCCGTGTCCTGGCCCTGCCAACTACGCGTCTCCCAAGCTCATCCCACAGGTGCTCTATGGGATTCAGGTCAGGAGAGAGCGCAGGCCACTGCATGGTGTTGATGTTCTCGCCTTGGAGAAATGCAGTGGTAAAGCGAGCAGCATAGGGACGAGCGTTGTCATGCTGAAAGGTTCTCAGTTCTGGGTGGTCTAGCAGGAATGGCAGCAGATGAGGTCGCAGGATGTTATCCACATACCGCTGGGCGTTAAGATTCCCATCCACAACCACCAGTGGCGTCCTGTACCGGCCTGATATGGCTGCCCACACCATCACACTTGGGCCACCCCACCTGTTGGCTTGACGCACGCAACAATCGGCATATCGCTCACCAGTTCTTCTCCAGACACACTCACGCCCATCAGGACTGTCCACACAGAACCTTGACTCATCGCTGAAAGCGACCTCGTTCCACTGCGCCAAGGTCCACCGCTGATGCTGCTGGCACCATCTCTGACGGTTGCGGCAATGGGCAACCGTCATCACGGGGCCTCTGTATGGTCTTCTGGCAGTCAGACCATAGTCATGCAGTCGTCTTCGTGCAGTATCATTGGAGATCCGTGGGTTTGCACGCCCCGGAGTTTCTGCCGCAGTGCGGGATGCTGGACGGAATCGATCCCGCAGGTGACTTCGGACCATCTGCCTGTCCTGCCTTGCAGTGGTGACTCTTGGCCTCCCTGATCGAGGTCTGTCATCTGCAGAGTTGTGGAGGGTGTCTCTGTCCACCAGGGCCGATATCGTCTGGTGTGAACAGCCAAGGCGACGTGCCACCTCACGGTAGCTCAGTCCACCTTGCAGCATGCCCAGGGCAGGCTGCCGTTGATCCCTTGACAATCGTGGCATGTTGATTGAAATGCCCATTTTGCACTGGCCTTTGTAAAGCCAATATCAAGACATCACGTGCAGCTCATTAAAATCATCCCGTACCCCTTGGCTAATCACTGACAGTCAAAACGGCTGTTCAACAGCTGTGCTATGAAGTGACCATTGAAGGTTCAAGTGACCATCCGTGACCGTTTTGTCTGACAGTGAGGACACTATTGTCCACAAATAAGTTCACACATTTACTATACGCAGTGTTATTGTTGATATTTAAAGGTTTCAAAGGTGGTAAGTTTCTTTTGTGTTTTCGGTCTTTTTGAAGTTGGTCAAAATGGTCAAATTTTTCGGTCAAAATGCCCATTTTGCACTGGCCTTTTTAAAGCCAATATCAAGACATCACGTGCAGCTCATTAAAATCATCCCGTACCTCTTGGCTAATCACTGACAGTCAAAACGGCTGTTCAACAGCTGTGCTATGAAGTGACCATTGAAGGTTCAAGTGACCATCCGTGACCGTTTTGTCTGACAGTGAGGACACTATTGTCCACAAATAAGTTCACACATTTACTACACGCAGTGTTATTGTTGATATTTAAAGGTTTCAAAGGTGGTAAGTTTCTTTTGCGTTTCAGTATATATTTTAAATCGCGGCATGGTCAGTCATACACCGCCCGAAATAAGAGACGGGAAAATGCCGAGATATATATATTTTGTTTAAATCACGGCATGGTCAGTCATACACCGCCCGAAATAACAGACGGGAAAATGCCGAGATATATTAAAAATTCGTCCATTTGATGACAATCGTCACGATGAAATATTTAATTTATACGTCGTCACAATAATGTGGAGAGAGGAGCATAGCTTCGTTCACGTGTCGCCACATACGGGAAATTGCCGAGATATATTTTTTTTAAATCGCGGCATGGTCAGTCATACACCGCCTGAAATAACAGACGGGAAAATGCCGAGATATATTAAAAATTCGTCCATTTGATGACAATCGTCACGATGAAATATTTAATTTATACGTCGTCACAATAATGTGGAGAGAGGAGCATAGCTTCGTTCACGTGTCGCCACACACGGGAAATTGCCGAGATATATATTTTTTAAATCGCGGCATGGTCAGTCATACACCGCCTGAAATAACAGACGGGAAAATGCCGAGATATATTAAAAATTCGTCGCCACACACGGGAAATTGCCGAGATATATTTTCACTTTGCACAAAAATAACATCAAGTAATCGAATCAATAGGAATGTCCTGTGCCTATAACATCGACGTTATAGGCACAGCTGCATTTAGGCATTGTGTAACATCGACGCGGCTTTTGTTTTAATTAAAACTTTTTGTACTTGTTATTATAATAAAAGGTGCTGAAATCTTCACAATTTTTTTCAGCTTAACATCGACATTTTCAAAAAGCATTTAAAATCGTGTGTGAGTCGCAACCCTTCCTTCCAACTCAACTCTTTGTCCGACCGTGAAAATGTTGATAATTTTGGACAGCCCTTACCAATCATAAAGCGTTATCAACTACATTGGGTGTAGTAATACTGAATAACCGTGTGAGGGCAGTAGATACTACGTCTGATAGAGTGAACAGGTTTTCACTTCGCCATCGTGCAGGGACAACCACACATTGTGCGTTCACTGAAGATATGGATAAGAGACGCAGGTCAAGACATTTGAATAGTCGATTAAGTGAAATAGTTACACATAATGCTTCTTTGGAACCTCTTCAAAGATGCATTCGGGACTAAACGAAATTTTGCATCTGAGTTGAAAATTATATTTAAAAGGAGTGACACCGCATAAAGTTTTCATCATTTGGCTTCAAAATATGCCCCTCACGTGTCCAATCTACAATAACTGCAATATATCTCACCAAGACACAGTTAAATTATCTCTCGATATTGTTTAGACATAGCCATGAGTCTCTTGATTGTGAAAGATGAAAAAAGCCAAGTTTATTTGTGGACCATTTACTATTTCAAGTGCCAGCAGATACTCCAGAAAATCGAATTATTTAATTTGCAATGTTGTCATTAAATTTTACCAGTTATTAAATGTCACATGGGTTGTGACTGTATTGTGAGACCTTGAACGAACCTCTCTTCATGATGGTCAAAGGTCACAATTGCATGCCTCCTTTGCATTGTCATGTGTCATTACCGACACGTGGGACACGTTCTTCATTTTAATACGGTCATAAATGAATGTGGTGCTTGTTTTCACACACCCATGCGGTTTCTATTTTAAAATCTTTGATTTCTGTGATGAAAAGTAATGTTTAAAAACACAACAAAAATCGCAGTAAATTAAAGTTAACTTGCAAGTTGCCCGTGCCCATATAGGATTCTAAACGGGGTAGGGATGAATGAATGAATGATCGTTTTAAGGCCATTTTCCCCGCAAGAGCAGGGGTTGTCCAACGGGGTAGGGATGGAGTTGGCTAAAAGGCAAATGGCGTCTTCTGTCATCGAGCCGGAAATCTGGGAACAACAATTCCCATTTATTGACACATTTGATTCAATTTTAATGCTTTAATGGTGGTGAGGTCCTCCAATTGAAACTGTTTGTTCAATATATATGTAGCTTTTTGATGCCTAGGTTCTGTAATAAAAACTTGTATTGGTGTCAAAGCCAGTGATCAATTACAAATTAATAGTAGGATTATAATCTTCCATCTATGCATTAATACCTCGTAGGTAAACAACAAATAAACAAAATGAAAAATCACTCATAGAGCGACACTTGGCAAAAGAGAACAAAGTAGAATGGCACTCAGTAGAGCATCCTTTGACCTCAAAAATAATTTGTGGTAGAATTCAGTGACCTGATATGCAAATCGTCTTCAAAGTTTAAGTTAATCCGATGAAAATTGACAATTTTAGAAATTTGGCCTATGTTGACCTTTTGGCCTATGTTGACCTCAAAAATAGTTGGTGGTTGAATTCAGTTGGCTGATATGAAAATCACATTCAAATTTCAAGTCAATCAGATGAAAATTGAGGATTTTAGAAATTTGAAAAGGTTGTTGACCTTTTGGCCTATGTTGACCTTTTGACCTCAAAAATAAATGGGATTCTGTCGGGCCACGAACTCTACCATTTGGTGAAGTATCGTGAAGATCGGTTTAAAATTGTGACCTGTAGGCAAGTATAAGTGAGCGGACAGACAAACACACAAACACCCACAGAAACACCCACACACACATAAACACACACACACACACACACACACACACACACAAAACACACACACAACACACACACACACACACAAAACACATAAACATAAACACACACACAAAAACACACACAGACACACACTCAAACACACACTCAAACACACACACATACACTCAAACACACACACAAACACTCAAACACACACACAAACACTCAAACACACGCACAAACACATAAACACATACACAAAAACACACACAAAAACACACGCAAACACACACACACACAAACACTCAAATGCAAACACAAACACTCAAACACACACACAAACACTCAAACACCCTCAAACACACACACAAACACTCAAACGCACACACACACACAAACACTCAAACGCACACACACACACACAAACACTCAAATGCAAACACAAACACTCAAACACACAAACACTCAAACACACTCAAACACACACACAAACACTCAAACGCGCACACACACAAACACTCAAATGCAAACACAAACACTTAAACACACATACAAACACAAACACTCAAATGCAAACACAAACACTCAAACACAAACACAAACACTCAAACGCACACACACACACAAACACTCAAATGCAAACACAAACACTCAAACACAAACACAAACACTCAAACACACACACACAAAACACACACACAACACACACACACACACACAAAACACATAAACATAAACACACACACAAAAACACACACAGACACACACTCAAACACACACTCAAACACACACACATACACTCAAACACACACACAAACACTCAAACACACACACAAACACTCAAACACACGCACAAACACATAAACACATACACAAAAACACACACAAAAACACACGCAAACACACACACACACAAACACTCAAATGCAAACACAAACACTCAAACACACACACAAACACTCAAACACCCTCAAACACACACACAAACACTCAAACGCACACACACACACAAACACTCAAACGCACACACACACACACAAAACACATAAACATAAACACACACACAAAAACACACACAGACACACACTCAAACACACACTCAAACACACACACATACACTCAAACACACACACAAACACTCAAACACACACACAAACACTCAAACACACGCACAAACACATAAACACATACACAAAAACACACACAAAAACACACGCAAACACACACACACACAAACACTCAAATGCAAACACAAACACTCAAACACACACACAAACACTCAAACACCCTCAAACACACACACAAACACTCAAACGCACACACACACACAAACACTCAAATGCAAACACAAACACTCAAACACAAACACAAACACTCAAACACACACACACAAACACTCAAACACACTCAAACACACACACAAACACTCAAACGCACACACACACACTCAAATGCAAACACAAACACTCAAACACACAAACACTCAAACACACTCAAACACACACACAAACACTCAAACGCGCACACACACAAACACTCAAATGCAAACACAAACACTTAAACACACATACAAACACAAACACTCAAATGCAAACACAAACACTCAAACACAAACACAAACACTCAAACGCACACACACACACAAACACTCAAATGCAAACACAAACACTCAAACACAAACACAAACACTCAAACACACACACACAAACACTCAAACACACTCAAACACACACACAAACACTCAAACGCACACACACACACAAACACTCAAATGCAAACACAAACACTCAAACACACTCAAACACACACACAAACACTCAAACGCGCACACACACAAACACTCAAATGCAAACACAAACACTTAAACACACATACAAACACAAACACTCAAATGCAAACACAAACACTCAAACACAAACACAAACACTCAAACACACACACAAACACTCAAATGCAAACAAAAAGACTGAAACACAAACACTCAAACACACACACAAACACTCAAACACACAAACACACACACACAAACCGGAGTGATCAACATCCTTGTCAATTTTTTTTTTGCCAAGTAACGATCAAATGCAAAGTCACGATGCATGAATGCAGTATTGTGTTCAGTCCCAGTTGAATAGCACATTTGCCATGCTAGCATATGCGTGTGCAGATGTGTGCCGCAGCGAACAGCAAGCCGAGGTGGAGATCATCAGCCTTCTGGAGGAGAACATCCCCCTCTATCATCTCCGTGCGAACACCGTGCAAGGCTACGACAACGACGATTGGCTGCACACACCGCTCGTCTCATCCGACGTTGACCTTAGCTTCGATGTCATTGATGAAACACTCAAGTACATGCGTGAGTTGACTTGTGTTGCCTACGGTTGGGTTTAGTTTCGTGAGAATACCTGTAGTCACCTTTGTTTTTCTCATTTTGCACCTTTAAGGTGTGAAAAATTATTCTGCAATCGTTTTACAAAGTACAGGGTTGCTTGATCTGAGTTATTCGCCTTTGGAGAAAATGGTGTATTACTATTGGACCACAATATGTATAACAATGGATTTTACCAAATGGTAGTTGATAAAGCGCAAGTGTACTGTCGTGAGAAACAAGGTTTCGGCCATTAACCATCGTCAGAGTAAAAAGAATGAAATGCGGGCCAGGGGAGGATAATAAAGGGAGAGATGAAGTAAACAATCATCAGAGGTCGAGGGAAGGGGCGAAACGTCAAGGGTCATGAGACTGGACAATCAAGTGAGGGCTGATGTCATTGAACGTCAGAGGTCCAAGGCACCGTATATAGTGTGGGACTGAAACGTGAAAGGTCACAGTGAGTTTGCACCAATTAAAGGAACTAGTGGGGTCACCCTTGGGAATCCCACGGGCATGGAGGTGTATCGTTGGATCGGTGCAGCCGTTTGTGCGGCACCCGGGACAATAACGTTAGGCGGGAGCCCAAACCTGAAAATGCTGGAGACCAAAGCTGAAATTGGAAAAACAATATAGCCTATTTTACTCCAGGGGGTCCCAGTATTACCCACCCAAAATTTCGTTGCGATCGGTTCAGCCGTTTTTGCGGTACCTGCGAACGGACGGACGGACAGATGGACGGACATTTGGTGAATTATAGTGAGATGAGGGGATCACTGAATCACTTTGTTTGTGAACAAGATATGTCACTAAGTTGTGGACGGATTCGGACGAAATTTGGCAGAGATGTAGCGTATGTGACAAGGACGAAATGATTAGATTTTGGTGAAGATCCGGATTCGGATCCGGCGACTAGAATTTTTTTTAGCGATTCTTCACCATTGGGAGATTGGGCCAAAAACGATACATAGCAGGATATTTCAACAAATTGTGGACGGATTTGGACGAAACTTGTTGGACCGGTTGGGTGTCTGACAAGAACGATGCGCTTCGATTTTGGTGAAGATCTGAATATGGATTCCGATGTGAGAATTATTTAATTTTTTCAGTGATTCTTCACCATTGTGAGATATGGGCCAAAAACGAGGGGTAGATCATGGTATAAAAGACTGGACCTATGGTGATTCCTGTGATTGATTTTGATTAAATGTGATTCTGCATTGTGATTTTCTGGTCTACTCTGAGATACAAAACGTAAACTGTTCACCAGGCGGAGGTATGCTCTCTAATGAGCGCCGTTCTTGTTCTATATCTTTATTACCTTCACCAGAGGATAGGGTATTGCATTTGGGTCCGTCTATTTATCTATCTGTCTGTCTGTCTGTTTGTCCACACATAATGTGACAATGTAGACCATATTTTTACACTTTGTCTTTTTTCATCTGAGTACCCCTACAAAGCATGTACAATTAGAATGATTGTACACTACATCCTCGGTTAACGTCGTGGTTACGTTCTTGAAAATTTGGAAAACACGAGCACAAAGTAAAGTGAAATGATGTGAATTGTGGGAGGGTGTCGAGTCATTGAGACCCTATGGGTTCTCCCCCTTGCTGTGACATGAAGACTTCTGCTGGCTGTTGAGATGACTGTTTTCCTCCCTCCCAGAAAAAGCATCAATAGCTGACTGCTTGCTGCTCCGTCTCTTCTTTTCTTTATAAATTTCATAATAGCACTGAAGACTTTCATTGTTATTTCTATAATCGACGATGTAATAGCGAGTTGTAGGTAAATAATCACGACATTCTGTGAAACTTTGGTATCTAATTAGTATAGACGCTATAACAAAACAACGTTAACCGGTACAACGTTAAGCAGAGACACCCTGTGCATCTATAAAGTATGTACAATTAGAATGTGAGTACGTCTATAAGGTATGTACAATTAGAATGTGAGTACGCCTACAAAGTATGTACAATTAGAATGTGAGTACGTCTCTAAAGTACGTACAATTAGAATGTGAGTACGTCTATAAAGTATGTACAATTAGACTGTGAGTACATCTATAAGGTGTGTACAATTAGAATGTGAGCACGCCAATAAAGTATGTACAAATAGAATGTGAGTACGTCTATAAAGTATGTACAATTAGAATGTGAGCACGCCTATAAAGTATGTACAATTAGAATGTGAGTACATCTATAAAGTATGTACAAATAGAATGAGAGTACGTCTATAAAGTATGTATAATTATAATGAGAGTACGTCTATAAAGTATGTACAAATAGAATAAGAGTACGTCTATAAAGTATGTTTCTATTTACAAACAATGTATCTGTAGAGTGCAGTACAACTGTAATCAGTAATCGACACTGACTCCAATCTGCCGGTGCAGATTACCGAAAAATAGCCGATATCTGCCTGTTCTGATGTCGGCCCAGCAAATATATATGCATATTTGATCTATTCCACTTTGGAATGGTATTTTGTATTTCAAACTGAATAATTTTGGTTATTTTTGTGCAACAATACATCGACCTGAAAAAAACATGATGCCTCGTGTTCATAAATATTTGGGCTATTGAACAAACCAGATGTCAAGGTTGTTAATATTGAAAATGTGCAGTATTGTTCTATGTATAAAATTTGTATCTATTGATAAATTGGTAGCAAATCAAGTTATATTGTTTACTTTCAAGTACCATCAAGGATCCCTTAACCATTTAAAAGTTTTTCATTGATATTCATTTTCTAAGCCCGTATCTCTTTACCTATAGATGTCCCTCAAAGTTCAGTCCAACCTATGCCTGCCTCTTCCTTAATATTACTTTCCCTTGGTGGTTTACCTCACAGGTATAAAGTCTGTTATCACTGTTATATGGATGATACCCAGGTATTTTTCTCGTTTCATCAAAATTATGTAACTGTGATTTATGCCATAAATATCATCTTGTTATATATATGTATTGTCGCGTTCCTGGTAATTAAAATCTTCCAAGGAAACGGATTTCCGAACAGGCTTTAACTCCGAGGCGTTCAGTCAAAATATACCGAAGAATACGCGTAGGGGGGAGACACCGAAGAGCGCTTATCTTCACGGATCCCACCGGCAGTCCTCAAACCTGCAATAATTAATTCAACCGACACAGGTTAAAAATGTACAAGAAAATGCCGGCTTTATTAAGAAATTACTGGTCACAAAGAAAATGCACGATCAATAAACTATCATTCCTAAATGGAGCGCTCCCAAACAGACTCAAATACAGACAAAAGATAAAAGAATTGGAAAATAAAAATGTGTTATTTAGTGGGCACTTAGCTTAAATCGGCTGGTGTATCTTGTCAGGAATCGTCAAAGATCATCTGAGGCCTTGGCAGGGACCACACGCTTTGCCGCGCAGCGCGTGGGTGGGAAAAAACAGGCCTCCGTGCACAGTTCGTTCTTCCAGCCGTGCTTATTTCGTCGTCCTCGCTCAGGAAACTGCAGCTCTCGGTCTGCGGCTCTTCCTCCTCACAACCACTAGCAAGATGTCCTCCTCACGACCACTCTCAAGATCTCGGAACACGGCCGTTCGCAATGAATCCTCCTTGCGCAAGAGAGCAAAATGTGACTGTTCGCTTTTGGATTTAGAATCTTAAGAAGCGAGAAGGAAAAATGTCCGCCGTTCCAAGTGTTTTGTATGCGCAGCTCTGACGTCATCCGTGCCTGCTTCACCAATCCCATAGTCCCATCTTACCAGTCCTCTGTGCCAATCAAATCCCGGTCCAATCACTGCCCTTTGGGGTGTGGCTCATGGCCCTCCCTGTCCTGTGTGCTCACCAAGTCGGTGTTATCCACGGTATTGCTTCATGCCTGGTTTCCGTTTTTTTTTTTTTTTAAATAAGCGTGGTTAATGGTCGATTCCTTACGAGGTGTCTATAGTGCAGTGTTATAAGGAACATAGGAAAATATTACAGAGGCAATTACATACAGGGGATTATTTACCCATAATCCCTCGCTAATTAACAAGCCCCACCCCTCTGATGGGGACGAAGATACAAGCTTATCCGACATCCGGTCTACACAAATTCCCTACTTATGATACATCGAGGTTTCTTCTTCTTCATGACAGTCGGAGCACACTTATCTATACCCTCTACCTGGACTAAGGTATCCCTACCCCCCACAAAAGTTACAATATTATGTCAATAGCTGAGTTGTTCTGTCTTGTTAATTTTTTTATATATCTCTATATATATCTTTATATATCTATATCTATGTTCAATAGCGGATGAGCTCGAACTTTGCACACCAAAATAGTCACCCATCCCAAGTCTCTCCTCCTGCCACATTGGCCCGCCACCTGCCACTCCTCCTCCTGCAGTGGTTTCAACTGGCACATTGCGAATTGGCTTGGAGTTGGCACCAAAACAACCAGCCATGTCATTGCAGCTAAGACCTTCTGAGATTCAGTAGATCTCACCCAAGCTGTCACCTTCCTAAACCATATCTCTGCTAATGGCACATTGTCCATCCTGGACCTGGTAATCACTAACTTTCTGTCCAAGCTCTCCAGTCTCTCCATTCCCCTACATGGCTCCTCTGTGACCTTGGTCTTGTGAAAATCCCAAATATATGTCGCTATTGTTGGAGAGCCACCGCAATGGTAGAGATTCTAGCTATTCGCTGAAGCTGATTGATAGGAACAGCAATCTACCTTATTACAAAGGATTGGTTTACATCTCTTTTGCATCCCATAGTTACTCCATTTGTGAATACTTTCACAAAAATCTGAATCGATGTATTCCATCTCATCTGCAGCAGTAGGCCTATGTTTCTGAAGGTGAATTCGGAGGGCAGATATCCCTTATAGGCCTTGATACACTGAATCTTATGCGTGGCATGCTTTCTCTTCATGGAAGGCTAACCCAAACATGCGTAACCGTGGATTTGGACGGCTAACCCAAGCATGCTTTCACTCTATGGAAGGCTAACCTAAACATGGGTAACTTTGGAAGGCTAACCCAAGCATGCTTTCTCTTCATAAAGGGTGACCCAAGCAAGAGTAACCTCATTTCACAAGGCACCAAAGCAGTATTTGCTCATCCTCGGGTGAACAAAACGGAATCATCTGGCAGGCCTAGATGCCATCAATGCCTGGATTCTCAAATACTGCTGTGTTCTTGAGCTCTTCACAAGATAAATAGCACTTTTGCTTCCGCAAGAAGCATTACTGTTCATTTAGTGGAGGACTATACTCCATGGCACTGCAGATAAAACGCATTTTACACCATGGATGTTTTATGAGCAGCCAAAAATGGGCTTGGTTCAACAAAGTATTCCCTGCATCAACAGCCATATTGAGATGTAATGTATGAAACGTAATTGAAGACGGTCTATGATTGGTGAATGACTGCACGCACATAAAGCCATGATGTGCCCCTGTTGTCATGAAAACAGAGAGTAACAGGAATGACACAGCAACAAACTAACAGATTATATGGAGTACATTGTTGGATCGACGAGAAAGGTCAAAACCCTCGAAAACATCCAGGATTTGACGAAAGTGAAATTTATTTAAAATTATTTCGAGCAGTAGCAGCAACATCTCCATGCAGGCTCTTTTCGCAGATAAATTGACGAGTTCAACAACCTTCTGCACTAGCTTTCCAATGTTTGACAGACAGAACAATGGATAGAGAAAAGCAGGTGGAATTCAAAACGTGCCCTGCCACGTCTCTCATATGTGATGGCAGGTAGGGGAAGGCGGGGCAAGTTGAGCATAGGGGTAAGTTGAGCCACCACCTCCCAGCCAGTTATGAATGAGTCAGACTTTGTGGTGGCGCCATCTATAGATGCCCCATTGCATAACTCCAGATTCTGCCATATTGTTTTCTAAATTTTTTTTTTTTTTTTTTTTTTGTATACTGAATCGAGGCTCGTGAAAGAGCTGAAATTGAAATTTTCTTGTCATAGACAAGATTATGTCATAGACAAGACAACTTGTCTAAAATTGAAACAGAAACCAGTGTTGCAGAGGGAAAAATCCAATTTTCAGCCATAAAAGTAAAAAGGTGTAAAACAGGTAAGTTCACGTTTCTTCCATATGCAGCATAGATATAATATGGATATCAGATGACAATTGTTAGTCCAGGTATGTGTCTCCATTCTTGTCATAGACTTTAATACGATGGATGCATAGAATATGTGTGTATGTGGAGACATCTCAGAAAGTTCAGACTGGGGTAAGTTGAGGCAGACCCTACGGGGCAAATCGAGCCATGGCTCAACTTGCCCCGTAGGGTCTGGCTCAACTTGCCAACTCATGTTGGTGGAGATAATAATAATTAGCATTTATAATGCGCTTTTCCCCAAAGGCTCAAAGCGCTTACAGAATACCATATTATTACCCCGGTCATTGGATACATTGCGAGCCTGCACCACACTGGGCGTTGTTCTGGACAGCTTGTGTTCAATTGTGACTTGTCAGTTTGGCAGCTTAATTGACTTGATTTCTGACATGTTTTAGTTTTAGTTCCAGATCCAAATGATGAAGCTGGCATTGATGAGCAAGATATTGTGCCTTAATTGCCACAGTCTGACTGTTGGCCTTTCTGGGTGTATTTGGGACACTTTTGTTTTATTGTGACTTAAAACTGTGGCAGCTGTTTTCAACTCAATCCAGCTGCCACATTGAATTATAACCATGAACACAAGGTACATGTAAATATTTCGTTCAGTGTTGTAACAAGTACATTAAATATTTTTCAGGCAGACCAATTTTTGTACTTCAGTTATCTTTATTTGGGGCAATGATCAACTATTTGGGATACTTTTTGTTTAATTGTGACTTGAAACTGTGACAGGTGGATTGAGTTGACTTTTCTTACCACAGTTGACAATCTTGTTTTTCTATGAGAGTGACTCAATTTGTTCGTAACTGATTACTATAACCATGAACACAAAGTAATCATTTCGTTCAGTGTTGTAGAACTTTACAACATTAAATATTTTTCTGGCAAAACAATGGTTTTCTACTTTAGTTATCTTTATTTGGGGCAATGATCAACTTACCCCTATGTGGTACAACTTACCCCAGAGGTTGGATCAACTTACCCCTCAGGCGGGCAAGTTGAGCCATTTGGCCTCCGTTTTTTCAAAGGTCACAGTGACTTTCAGTGTGGGGATAGAAAGTAAGAACTAGCTACAAAATGTTTCCCAAGGATTAAATTAGAAGGCAAGATACTCATTTGTGCAAGATCATCAGTAAGTTCAGTCCTAACATTCCAAGAACAAAAACTGGCTCAACTTGCCCCGCCTTCCCCTACTGTATGTCTGCTAGTCAGCTAGTCAAGAACACTAGTGAGACCACGGGATTGTTTTTTCCTCTTTTATCTTTGATTATAGAATTTAATTAGATGGAAGTTCTGTCTCACTGGTTACATGGGCCTAGTATATAATGTATGTGACAAAACCATGGAAGTTGAGAAAGGAAACACATCTGGCAACCGTAAAGCTTTGAGATTGTGGTCCTAGTGAGACAGAACATTGAAGTGACAAAGTGGTGTTGGTATTAAGTCGGGTAAAGAGATGTTTTGTGGATTGGTCATATTTTGAGAGGAGAAAGGCATTTAAAAGTTTCCTGGAAAGTGCATGTCTATTGATGGGATAAGGACCAAGGTGGTAGTAAAGGGAAAGCACTGCTTGATGAACCTTGAGGAAGGTGGGCCGCATGCCAGGTTGAATGGAGGATCAAAAGGTGATGCATGATGGAAAAAGAGCCAATAAGCTTTCATTCGGGAGATCACAAAGAAATACCAGAAGTAGTATGGGCGACACAAGCCGCCGAATTACGTACAACCGAGGGCTTTTGTGAAGTGTCATTTGCCTCTGAAATGGCTTTCTGGTTGATTTACGGCCAGTCTGTTTGCACACCACAGGGGTGGGGTCGAGCCCAAAAAACAAAATGGGCCACCTGGATGGAAAAGCAAAAAATAAGATCGGACAATATCATCAGAATTGGGGTGCCGCATAAGACATATGAAGTAAAGGTTAGGGTTAGGGGCTTCAGGTGGGTTAGGGGCTTCAGCGATCTCTGCAGACAAAGGAGCGTTCCAGATGGCAACAACGGTGCAAACTAGTGGCCTTGGAAGGGTCTCCTCAAATCCCGTGCTCGTGCGCCTGCAGTCACCATCTAGCAGAGAAGGGGACCCGACGTTATGCATCAGATGATGAGGTGGCCTCCCAGGGTGATACACCCAAGTTCGGGACTCCAACTTTATGGCGGAAAGCCTGTGGGACCACCTACTCAAATGGTACTATCTAGCAGGCACTGCAGAACCAGGAACTCAACACGTAAGGTATCTAGAACTCCCCCCTCAAAACCCCCAAAATCCTGTGCTTGATTCTGTAAAGCGTTCTGAAGTAGCTTGATTACGATGCAAACCATCATAAATCTTTCAACACACACGGAACTCAAAAACTGGTTTTCCAAAAAAAACGACCTTACAGGTTTTGCTATAAGTGGCCTGAGACACGATTGGTCCTTTTTATATAAAGGAGGCATCTTGCTACCTCCAATTTCTCAAAGCATTGGTTTAGCTGCTTGTGTATTTCCAGGTTATGTGCCTGCTTTGGGCATGGTGCCAACAAGTGGTAGACTTGGGTTGCCACGTGAATGTTGGCAACGTATTGCAAAAGCAAAAAAAAGGTGCAGATCATCCAGTCTGTTTCAAACATCCGCCATTGATTGAGATGAATAAAAAACATTAATTTGGCATAGCCCTTGAACCTCCTCGAGCGGCCATCTCCAGTAAGAGTTGAAACACCCACATTGTTTTATAGAAGATGTATTGCATCTTTGTGTAATAATTTATCAAATTAACCTTGTGTGTGGGCTCATGCCACTCACTTCTTCCTCTTCTTCTTCTTCTTTCATATGCAGCACATGGCTTGGTATAACTATGCCAATGCCGGCGATAACTCTCCTATTCTTTCCAAAGGACACCGTGGGATCTTTAACGTCCACCAACTGATGCCGGAATATGGGACGCCCAGTTTAATTAACGTCCATCCGAGGGATGGCACACATATTGATGAATCTTCCTGCCTGGGAAACACCACGATGGCAGTTTGTAGTTGGGTCGAGATTGAAACCCTAGCTAGACAGCTCAGAGGGGAGTGTGTGCGTACCTCTAAAATATTCTGCCTAGCCCTTTCCACTTACGAACAACAAGATACGAGTGCACAATTCGCTTGCGCATGTACGTGATCCACAAGTCGTGTTGGGTTCCATAATCAAGCAGAAAAAGCTAATAGGCATGGCACTGGTATCACAGCAACAGAGCGAGGCAAATTAAATATGGGGAACACAGGTTCAAATCCCATACACCACACGTGTTTGTCCAATTGTATACTCGTGTCCTTGCAATTTGTGTTAAAGTGCAATGATGACAACGAATGCCTTTCCTAGAGCTTGGTGTTGGTTTAGCGGTTAGGGTGCCAGCTTGTGATCCTATGGATCCAGGGTTCGAATCCCGGTCTAATCGCTGAATTAACGCCAGGGGGGTTGACTCAGCCTGTCATTCTTCTGAGGTCGGCAAATTGAGTACCAGTTCACTGGTAATTCCCTGTGTGTCGCAAGAGGCGAATAACACGGTTGGTGGCAGGAAGGGCATCCGACCATAAAACATTGCTTCAAAAAGGTGCCCAAAAAAGGCCAACCCCTGCTCTGCGGGGGAAAATGGCCTCTAAAGGTGGTTCAGTACTAGTGATAGGCCTCCACAACCATCCTCGACCATGTTGTGGAACGTCGGCCGAGGCCCTCACTTTTTAAACTTTATTCGCTTTTAAATTCGTTTTCTCCGCAACCACTTGACCGATTGATACGAAACTTTCAACATAGGAGCACCTACCCATGGAGAATTATTTAACAACGTCACATGATGGTTGGATGGAAAATGTGGTCGGCGTTCCAAAAAGTCTGTTTTCTGTACGCATGGGTTTCAGGGTGTTTCTCCTCGGCCGAATTGTTTTTCAGTTTCGCGAAAAGCAAATTTTCTCATTCGATGTAAGGACGAGCTTTTGAAAGACAGTCTTTTAGTGGGTCTTTCAATACCCACACCTGTCAAAAGGAAGATCGATTTCCTCTTAAAGTTTCAGCTCAATTCAACAGATGGCTAAACATTGCGCGAGAACTTCTTTTGTAAGTTGATGGTTTTTACATGAGACCATTCAATGACATTTTGTTTTTTGTTTATTTTTTATTTTAGTTATTTTGGGTGGGTAATCCTGGGACCCCTGGGAGTAAAATAGGCTATATTGGTTTTCCAATTTTTCCCCAATTTTTCAATTTTCCAGTTTTTTCAAACACGATGGAATAATATTTACCAATATGAACAGTGACGTGGCTTTTATTGAAATTCTACAAATACTGTTTAGATTTTGATGATTTGCGTGTGATATGATTCAACGGATGTTTATATGAATCGTTTAAAATAAAAAAGCCTTCAATTTCCGATATTTTGCCTTTTCATTTGGGCCTCCCAGTTGAAGCTCTGCCCATAGGGCGGGTACCGTTGCTAGTGATGTAAATGTTCTTGTCATACATGTGAATTATACATAAGCACCTCTACGAGCCTTAGATCACTGTAAAAAACAATAAAAGATGGAGAGTCATTGGAATTGTTTGAATTCCCCTCTGCTGCACCCTTTAAATTTTTTTAGTTGCTTTTGCAGAAGATGAAACAAAAAGTCACTTTTAACAGTTAATTCTGCAAATTGAGTGTTCACGGCACCATGCGTTGATCGGTCTCGTCTTTGAGCATTCAGTCATTGCTCGTCCTGACTTTACTTACGTTTATGCGTTGACGTAATTGAATTTTAAACGCAGGCATTGAGGAAAGGTGATGATAAAATGACACCATGTTGGCAAGACTTAAACTTGGTCCTTTATTATTATATTTTGCCTTCCGCCGTTGCCGTGATACTGTTGTCATGCCTGTGGGCTTTTTCTGTATTCCGCTTGGGTGTTGCTGCGGCATCGGCACACGGATGACGTCACGCGTCGGGTTTCGTGGGGGCGATTAGGTGAGGGGGATTTGAGGCTGGCACTTGCGGCTCGTGTCGGCATCGCATCCGCCATTTATGGGGCACCGCTTGTACCATCTCTATCACTGGCACACGACCTACAATGTGCTAGGATCGAGTGTCGTGTACCTCTCTCGCCATGGTGGCTAGCGTGAAATGTTCCTGATGCAAGGTCGCCGCCTTGCTCTTGCCGAGTCCGTTGGCGTTCCCGAGAGCCAATGAAGATGACCATGCAGGATATGTACGAGGAGGATCAGAGTGAAGTGGCTGATCTGGATTATTATTATGAATACTTGGAGGGTAATATATGTCCCTATTTTTCCGATTGTCTATGCTATTGTCCATTGTGTGTACGTACCATTTGGCATGTTGGAATCCACCGGCCAAGTATATGCGTGCATGAAAAATGAATTCGTTTAATTTTGTTGGCTACTCTCTTCTAAATTAGAGATGCCACAGATAGCCCTAGCTATTCCTTTATGGTACACCATGTTATATATATATATACAGACTTGGCATTTAATATGGAATATTTTTTTGTGGGGGTGAACTTACTTTTCAAGATGTCTTAGAACCAAAAGTTCATTGGAATTATGTTGAAATTATTCTAGATTTTGTTAATGTGACCTTTAAAAGAAACAAAAACCACATTTGACATTTCGAAGCAAATAAATTGATCCTTGAAAGTGATGTAAACTGATATCGAACTCAATTCACGGACAGTACTGTGTTAAACTTCTGTCCGTTTTCCAGAAGTATCTCTTTATTTTGCACATTAGCCAAAAAAAATTTCAACAAAAACAAAAGCTAAATTATGACTGGGATTATGGACAGTAAAATTACAGTTCAGTACTTCGTCTAACCCCCACGAGCATTCAGGAGAGCACGTACACGTCGAGGCATGCTGTTCACCAGATTTGCCAAGGTTTGGACAGGAATCGCTTGCCATGCAGTGACAATAGTCTGCTGCAATTCACGCACAGAGGTAGGCTGCTGTTCCAAGTTGTCGATTTGATGCGTTAATTCTGCCCACAAGTTCTCTATCGGATTCATATCCGGGGACATGGCAGGCCACTCCATATGCTCTACACCACGGTCAGCAAGAAAGTGTTGGATCATGCGAGCACGATGAGGCCATGCATTGTCATCTTGTAAGACAAAGTTTCCTCGAAAGGCTGCACGAGCAAATGGAAGCAATGTTTCTTCCAGAATGGCCCTGTACTTGAACTGGTTCAGGTTTCCATTCAGAACAACCATGTCAATTTTGCCCCCTGCATGAAAAGCAGCCCAAACGGTCACCCCACCACCTCCAGCTTGGACTCTTGGCACTATACAATCTTCGTTGTGGGCTTCATGCACTTGTCTGCGCACTCGGACGCGGCCATCTTGACGATAGACCAGAAATCTAGACTCGTCACTGAAGGTCACGTGATTCCAGTGTCCTGGCTGCCATTGACGGTGCTCTCTGGCCCACTGCAATCGGCGCTGGCTGTGTTGTCTGGTCAGGCGTGGCTTTCTCAGGGGATGCCTGGCACGATAGCCTGCTTGAACCAGTCGTTGGTTGACTCGCCTTCTGGATACAGGCACATTTGTCAGTTGCTGCCACTCAGCCCTAAGCCGATTAGCTGACTTGGTATGGCCATTGCAGACTAACCGGTGCAGCTGGCGATCATCTCTCCTTGTGGTTCTGCGTGGACGTCCTGGCCTCGGTATTGGAGTAGGGACACCCCTCTGAGCATTTCGTTTCAGGATCTTTAACACCTGACCTTGAGTGATGCCATACTGCCGAGCAATAGCACGCTGTTTCATGCCAGAATTTCGTAAAGCCACCACTCCATGACAAACAGCATTGTCAAGTTGACGGACCATCTCCAGAGGAAGCGGCAATAACTTTTGGAGACGTGCAGCAGTTGTTTTCCACTAATACAGAACGCAACAACCCTTATATACCCGATTGTGAAGCCAATCGTCAAATGTACCTGTCCTTACATTTTGTCACGCCACCTGTGATATAATCCTGTTATTGACTTCTTGCTGCGAAAGACAATCAATGACATGGTTCTTTCAACAAAGACATCACCGAAGGGTAAAATAAACTCACCAGATTGATATACTGAGTTCAGAAAGTAAAACCAAGTCAAGAAAAAAAAAAATTCCATTTTAAATGCCAAGTCTGTATATATATATTTTACGTTTTATGAAATTTATGAAATTTATGAAATTCGCATAACTTAATTGTCAGATCGCCCTCTGCTCGCTTATAAGCTTTAAAGACAGGGTTTGGGTTAGGGTGGAATTTTTTAAGGTGGATGTGTTGAAAACATCGGTTTAAACTGCTGTTTTGCTGTGACACACGCTGCGTGCGCAACATCTCGCTCTGCGTCTTCCTTTTGAAGAGGCGTCAAGGCAGTTGTCTGTTTTGTTTGCTCTCGTGTGAGCATGTTGAATCTCTCACTTATTTGAATACAGTGAGGCATTGCTATGGCTTGCGTCATTTATAGCAAACTAGGGCATGCCCGTACTATATATATGCCCGTACTATATATCTATCTAAAATTATATCCCCCCCCCTCTATTTACATGAAATGTTTTGGTCCATTCGCAACGCCAAAGCGAACGGCGAACGGCTTGCGAGTACAGTGACAATCCCCCCCCTCTATTTACATGAATGGTTTGGTCCATTCGCAACGACCACAGAACCCCCCCCCCCTCTATTTACATGCAATGGTTTGGTCCATTCGCAACGCCAAAGCGAACGGCGAACGGCTAAATCGCCATAGCTCGGTAAGTACTTGTCCGATTAATTTCAAACCTTGAAAAGGCACATCCTCGGGTCCCCAGCAATATACCTGGCAAGTTTCAAGTATATCGGACCGGTAGTTGTCGAGAAATCGTTGTCGCATACATACACACACACATACACACAGAGATTAATGGAATTATAGATAGATACATCGCGTTCTTTCAAGCCTGGTGTTGGCTTAGCGGTTAGGGTGCTGGCTTGGGATCCTAGGATCCTTGGTTTGAATCCTGGTCGATCGCTGAATTAACACCAGGAGGGTTGACTCAGCCTGGCATCCTTCTGAGGTCGGCAAATTGAGTACCAGTTCACTGGTAAATCCCTGTGTATCACAAGAGGCGACTAACAGGGTTGGAGGCAGGAAGGACACCCGGACCATGATACATTGCTTCAAAAAGGGGACCACGGTGCCCGAAAAAGGCCAACCCAGCTCTGTGGGGGAAAAAAGGCCTCTAAAGTTGGTTCACATAGCGTGCTTTCAACACTTCCTGACCCGAAACAACGTTATGAGTTTTACGTTGCGCTTTTCATAATTTGGGGAATTTTTTTAATGCCATTGTCATTTTATAGTGACCGTTCCAAGTTGCCTTGATGGACTTGAGAGTAAACGACAATGTGTGGATTGATATAACATGTGGAACAGACCAGGCAGGGAAGAATCGATGGTGATATCATGGTTAGAGCATCCACTCTGAGTCTGGGAGGTTGGAGGTTCAAACCCCAGCCGAGTCATACCAAAGACATTAAAAATGGTACGTGCTGCTTCGTCGCTTGACACTCAGCATTTAACAAGACCGAAAGTCTAACAGCGGCATAGCCGGGCTTGTAAAATATTATAAACCACAAACACATATGATTAGATTTATAACATTAAACAAATAAATTTGGAGGAATCCCGACATCTGTGAGGTAAGTTTTACTTACAGAACTGAGGGAAGATCTACTGTAATCTATATACCACACAAGGGTTGGGTAAATAACATGCTATCGAAAAACCGAGGCGAATTCCTTACTTCCGTGGTGGTTAGTCCGTACACCGCTCATCATTGATTCATGAACCATACACCGCTTCAAACCATTAACTTTGTATTCACGACATTGGGTGTTTATGGTCATATTTACGATATTATTATTATTATGAAAACGATACTACTGAAACGATACACTACTGTATTAAGAAACCTGGGCTTAATTTGTCTGAAGCGGCCCGAAGCCTAAGGCCTATACGTACTAAACTATACAGTATACATACCGTATTGTTGGAAGAGCTGTAACCCCGATGCTTTCGATATTTCATGATCATTTTAACAATCGGTTTGTTTGTGTTTCACACTGAATGAAAAACGTAAAGGTAAAGCATGGCGATTGTGATATATGACAGGTTCAACGATATGTTCGGCCTGAACGAAATTGGAATCAGAATGCCAGAGTGTGGAGAGTCAGCCGCCGTACCGCCGTAATGACATCAGACGTAATTACATCACCCTGTCATGTGACCAGATCCTCAGCTCTGATTGGTATACGTTTGAGGGGACATATATACATACATACATACATACATACATACATACATACATACATACATACATATACATACATACATACATACATACATACATACATACATACATACATACAGACGGACAAACACTGCTCTAGACAGCTTTGTCCTATGGGCTATGCCGTAAAAAGGACACAGTACGGACAATCAACCACAGGTTGGCTTCCATTGCACAGGCTTGATGGGCCTGATGACCTCCATTGAAGTTCTTTGCACGATTTTCCTTTGAGACGCAGGTAGTCGCCCCTTCCCTGAAGGTCATTGATAAGAAAGCTGGGTTTTTACAGACTGCAATAGCAACGTGGAAATTATTTTGGTGCCAGGTTTGTTTGCAGAATATTGGAATGCAAATTATTCAGACTGAACAACCTGAAGGTAAGATATGAACCCTTGACCTCTGGGATGCCACCCGACCCACCCCAATACTAATATAAACACACACTGACCGAAGTGTGATGTATAGTGGATTATATAGAACAAAAGCTGTAGAATTGTGGGAACAGAAGTAAAAAAACGAGATGTGTGTGTGTGTGTGTGTGTGTGTGTGTGTGTGTGTGTGTGTGTGTGTGTGTGTGTGTGTGTGTGTGCTCACGCGTGTATGTGCACCCCTGTGCATGTGCTCAATATTTTACAGCTCTTCCATGAGCCTTAGACCTTTTTGAACAAAAAACCGAACAAACAGAAACAAGCTCTTCTGCCTTGATTAACTCTTCCTAACCCTAACCCTAACCCTAACCCTAACCCTAACCCTAACCCTAACCCTAACCCAACCCTCTTCAGGGTACTGTGTTTCTGCTCTCTTTCAGATCATTAAACCCCTTGCTTTTTGAGAGCACATGCTGCCCCAATGCCCCACCATCAGTTTGTTACCCTTTTACCCTCCGTCACTTCACCCTTCCATGAGCTGCTATCTTGTGGAATTTTCTTTTTCTTAATCATATAACTAACTACATGAAAGGCAAGCTTGCTTTTGAATAAGTTTTGTTTGCATCGTTAAGTCCGCTACCGAAAATGGACCGAGGTTATATTTTGACCCCTGTTTGTTTGTCTGAGACCAGGATATCTCAAAAATGGTATCTACGGATTCGGACCAAACTTGGTGGACAGGATAGGTGTGTGACAAGGAAGAATTGATGAGATTTTGGTGAAGATCCAAATCCAGATCTGGACACAAGAATTTTTAAAAGTGATCCTTCACCATTGAGTGATTTGGCCAAAAATGATATATAACATTATATAAAGTTATGGACGAGTTGGTTGGGTGAGAAGAAGAAGCCGATTCGATTTTGGTTTAGGTCCGAATCCAGATCCGGCCTATCGGTGGGATAGAAACCATAAACTGTTCAGCCTGGCGGATGTATGCGCTCTGCTGAGTACCGATCTAGTTTTTCATGTATCCATGAGGTCAAAATATTCGTTTCATCACTCTTGTACGTTGTTGTGAATGCAGTCTTCCATATGCTTATCTTCTTCTTCTTCTTGTCCTTTTTTTTTTGTATGCAAGATCGAGGCTCGTGTAAGAGCTAACATCAATCACAAAAAGGACAAACGGACACACAAAACATACAATAAAGGGAGCGGGAGACAATATGGGGTGAGAGAGGGAAGCACACAAGTACAACAGCAGAGAACACGGACATCGGGAGATCTGTGGGAGGGAGAGGGCTTGGGCGGAGGAGGCATGGCAAAGCGGGGGAGGGGGGTAGGAAAGGTATAAAACACATGGACACTGCTAGAACTTCCAGGAAAGAAAGAAGTCGGGATTTCCCCCCCAAAAAAGTGGATCTGGAGTGAATTGATGGGGGAAGATAAGAGATGGTGGTGAACAGCTGTTTTAGAGACCTGGAGGGAGGAGTGGGATTGAAGAGTGTGAGGGCGTTTGTTCCAGAGGCGGGAGAAAAGAGGAATGAAGGAGTGAAGGTGAGCAGAGAGTCTTGATTTTGGCAGTTTCACCAGAAGAGGTTTTAACTGATTTCTGATTTTCTGATAATCTTTCTGGTATAACTGGTCTAGTAACACAATAAAACATTTAATTGTTCAACAATTCTTATTTATCACGTCACAAAAAAAAACATTTTAAAACTAGACCAACACTTGGTAAAGCACAAACCTCCACCAGGATGAACATTTTCCGTTTTCTATCCCACTGATAGGCCGGATCTGGGTCTGGACCTGAACCAAAATCGAATCGGCTTCTTCTTGTCACATACTCAAGTCATCCACCATGTTTCGTCCGAATCAGTCTCTATGTTTTTGAGATATCCTGCTCATAGACAAACAGATAGACAAAAAAGGTGAAAACATAACCTCCGTCCACCCTTGGTGGCAGAAGTAAAAATGAAAAAAACATGTCAGGATGGAATTCCAAAACAACAACCAAATAGGGTAGGAATCATACCACATTGCAACACCACAATCCTTTTATGGATTACCATAACTACATATTTTAACATTTTCCCATCTCAATCCCACAACAATTATGTTCTTTTATAGGTAGCGCAAGGCCGCAGGGGTCGCTGTGCTTCCTTGCTCCCCGAGGGGTTATGGCAGGAATCTTGAATTTGTCAGAGTGCCAGCGATAGCTCGCTTACTCTTTGTGAAGGACACTGTGGGATCTTTAACGTCAATCGACTAGTGCCGGCAGATGGGACACCCGGCTTGACGTCCATCCGAGGGACGGCACACACATTGATGAATCACCCTGCCTGCGGAACGCCGGATTGACAGTTTAGAGTGGGGTCGGGATTCAAACCCAGGCTAGGCGGTTGAAAGGCGAATGGGCATACCTATTGGCCTTCCTGCCAGCCTAGTAACGATTAGATGAAGATTTATATGTGGGATGGAATTGTAATTATGTACAGTATTTGTCTTGTGGGTTTGTGTAATTTTGGTTCACGAGTTATCAAACAGAGTGACCACTTTATTCGTCATGTGTGTGCGTCTGTCTGTGTATGTGTCTGTCTGTCTGTCTGCAGCATAACTACCCGATGATATCATCCGATCTTGATGAAACTTGGGTGGGAGGTTGATATCATGATCTAGTTGTGTCCTGCCGAGAGTAGGCGTATTGCGCCCATTGTGGGCGGAGCCACGCCCGAAAAAGACGTCTTTTTAGAGGGTAATCGATTTCAAGCTACATCTTCTCCGAGGGAGTTGGTGGAATCTGATAGGGGTTTGGGTATTTGGTTAGGCCAATGTCATGTGTCTAGCCCCACGGAGCTCGATTTTTCATTTTCGCCCCAAGGTCAAGGTCACAAGGTCACGAAATTTAGAAAAGTCGATTTTTGATGGTTTTATTACATTGTTCGCTTCCTGATAGGGTGAAATGTCGTACATGATCTTATATTATCACATACATCATGAAATACAAGTTTTCCAACAAATTTCAGAATCTTCGACCTTTGACCTTTGAAGGTCACAAAGGTCAAAGTTTCAAAGTTGTCGGAATCGAACCGAATTTTCGGTATTGTGTAGCTAACTAACCTCATAACTGATTATACATTATTTTCTATCTCATTTCAAGGTCAGTAACCTTCGTTTTGACATTTCCGGGCCCGGCCTGTCCGGGCCTGCTTTGGTTATTGTCCGTCCTTTGTCATTGAATACCGCTCGCTCGTGAACCATCGTCGTCTCCTGACTTGTTATTAGGTTTACTCTCCATGAAATGGAGAGAAACCTATTATTACTGCTAGAGTTTTTCTTATTATTATTCTTCCGCCCTATTTTGCACCTCCGAAAACTTCATAATTAATGTTCTCAGCAACCGCTGGTCGGATTGACAGGAAATTTTCATCAAATGATCGTCTCGGCTCCGAGAATTTTTTAATGCTAATTATGACGTCATATGTCACGTGGTATGGGCGCCATCTTGTAAAACAAATTCAACTTTTCCCCTCTGTATCTCCGAAACGCCTCAATGGAAAAATTTGAGGAATGGCTCATTCTAAACAACTCTTCAACGGGAACAAAAGCCATGTGTATCGAGTATATTTAAAATGCTAACGTTAAGAGGTTAGAATTCGTCAAACAAAAAATTTTCTCCCCCGAAAATGGGATTTTTTTTCCCAGATGCATAGTTAAAAAAAACTCAGAATGCAAAAATTTTCGAAGTCATACGTCACATGGTTCGGCCGCCATCTTGTTTTCTGTGAAAAAAACACAAAAACCCCTTTTTCTCCGCAACGACTGAACGGATCGAGCCCAAACTTGGCATGCATATTCGCATACCCATGACGAACAAAAAAGTCAGCGAGCACGACATCATCCGACACATGGTTTCAGAGTTATGACGTTTTAAAGCTCAAACTAGAAATGGAATCGCCTCCATAATTTGTGGAGATATCGAGTGGAAACTTTACACAAATGTTCCTCATGGGGGTATGTTTCAACGTTACTTGAGACGTTTTGATAAGTCACATGGTTTGGCCGCAATAAATAATGGAATTTAAATTTTAAAAAGCTTGTAACTCTTGAGCCACTGCATGGATCGACTTGAGTTTTTAATGCAATGTAGCTCTCATCAAGCGGAACAAGTGTGCAAAATTTCAAGATGATTGGATGTATGGTCTCGAAGCTATAAATCTTTATTGTTGAAAGAAGAAGAAACACACCGATTGTCTTTCCAGAACGTGATCACGATAACGCGATCTCCCGCGGTCATTTGAACCTCAAAAAAAATTATAATTGCAGATTTGTCAATAGATGAGGCATATTAACAAACGAATGAAACAGATTTGCTCAAATTCTGACTATTTTTAACTCGATCGTATTTCACTCAAAGTTGTGAGCGACTGAAGAAGAAGATGTCCATCCATGACGTCATCACTATAACGCGATCTCCCGCGGTCATTTCAACCTCAAAAAAAATTATAATTGCAGATTTGTCAATAGATGAGGCATATTAACAAACGAATGAAACAGATTTGCTCAAATTCTGACTATTTTTAACTCGATCGTATTTCACTCAAAGTTGTGAGTGACTGAAGAAGAAGATGTCCATCCAGGACATCATCACTATAACGCGATCTCCCACGATCATTTCAACCTCAAAAAAAATTATAATTGCAGATTTGTCAATAGATGAGGCATATTAACAAACGAATGAAACAGATTTGCTCAAATTCTGACTATTTTTAACTCGATCGTATTTCACTCAAAGTTGTGAGCGACTGAATAAGATTCAAGAAGATGTCCATCCAAGACATTTTTTTTTTTTTTTTTTTTTTTTTTTTTTTTTTTTTTTTGTATACAATATCGAGGCTCGTGAAAGAGCGAACATTAATCACACAGAAAGACAAACCGACACATAAAACATATAACATCGGGAGCGGTAGACAAGATGGGGAGAGAGGGGGAAGGACACAAACACAACATTTGAGAGCAGGGACCGAGAGACATGGAGACATCGAGAGATCTGAGAGAGGGCGAGGGCTTTGGGGGGGGGGGGGCATGGGAAGGGGGCGGTGGGAGAGGTATAAAACACATCATCACTATAACGCGATCTCCCACGATCATTTCAACCTCAAAAAAAATTATAATTGCAGATTTGTCAATAGATGAGGCATATTAACAAACGAATGAAACAGATTTGCTCAAATTCTGACTATTTTTAACTCGATCGTATTTCACTCAAAGTTGTGAGCGACTGAAGAAGAAGATGTCCATCCAGGACGTCATCACTATAACACGATCTCCCGCGGTCATTTCAACCTCAAATGAAATTATAATTGCAGATTTATCAATAGATGAGGCATATTAACAAAGGAATGAAACAGATTTGCTCAAATTCTGACTATTTTTAACTCGATCGTATTTCACTCAAAGTTGTGAGCGACTGAAGAAGAAGATGTCCATTAAAGACGTCATCACTATAACGCGATCTCCCATGATCATTTCAACCTCCAAAAAAATTATAATTGCAGATTTGTCAATAGGGCACGCATATTAACAAAGGAATGAAACAGATTTGCTCAAATTCTGACTATTTTTAACTAGATCGTATTTCACTCAAAGTTGTGAGCGACTGAAGAAGAAGAATCGTTTAGCTTCTCAGATAAAATAAATAATTCTGTCTGCAATTTCAGGTTAATTTTCTTTTTAAAATGGCTTTTTCTGCAATCAGTGCATGGATTGACACGTGTGGATGTGTGTGTGGGTGTGGGTGTGGGGGGGGGGGGGGGGGTTGGTGTGTGCGTGTGTATGTGTGTTAGGGGTGGGGGGGGGGGTGGGGGTATGTGTGTTTGTGTGGGTGTGGGGGGGGGGAGGGATGTGTGTGTGTGTGTGTGTGGAGGAGGGGGGGTCGGATGTGTGTGTGTGTGTGTGTGGAGGGGTGTGTGTGTGTGTGTGGGCGTGTGTGTGTGTGGGGGGGGGGGGGGTGGATATGCGTGTATGTGGGGGGGGGGGTGTATGTGTGGAGGGGTGTGCGTGTGGGGGGGAGGGGGAATATGTGTGTGTGGATGTGTGGAGGGATGTGCGTGTGGGGGGAGGGGTGTGGGGGTGTTTGTGTGGGTGTGTGTGTGTGTTTGGATGTGTTTGTGGGTGTGTGTGTGGATGTGCGTGTGTGTAGATGTATGTGTGTGTGTGTGGGTGGGGGGGTGGGGGGTGGTGGCTATGTGTGTGTGTGGGGGTGGGGGGGTTGGGGTGTGCGTATGGAGGGAGCGCAGATGTGTGTGTGTTTGTGTGTGTGTGTGTGTGTGTGTGTGTGTAGGGGGGATGTGTGTGTGTGTGTTGGGGGAGGGATGTGTGTGTGTGTGGGGGGGGAGGGATGTGTGTGTGTGGGTGTGTGTGTGTGTGTTTGGAGGGGTGTGCGTGTGGGGGGAGGGGTGTGGGAGGGGGTAGGGGGGATGTGTGTGTGTGTGTGTGTATATGTATGTATGTGTGTGTGTGTGTGTGTGTGTGTGTGTCGGGGTTGTATCCAAGGGGGTTGTGTCAAAGCATGTCCAATGAAAGTGGGGTTGTATGAAAAGTGGGGTTGTATCATAAGTGGGGTTGTATCATAAGTGGGGTTGTATGAAAAGTGGGGTTGTATCATAAGTGGGGTTGTATCATAAGTGGGGTTGTATCATAAGTGGGGTTGTATGAAAAGTGGGGTTGTATCAAAAGTGGGTGCGAGTAAACCTGTCATCACTGCCAGCAGTTTTAAAGTGGCAGTTCTAGTTATTATTATATTTGTTGTGGGATTGAGATGGAAAAATGTTAAACGATATTGTTATGGCAATCGGTAAAAGCATTGTGGTGTCATTGTCATTGTGTAAATACCTGTCGAGGCCATTTTTGCCCGCAGAACAGGGTTAGCCTTTTTCGGGCACCATGGTCCCCTTTTTGAAGCAATGTTTTATGGCCAGATGCCCTTCCTGCCGCCAACCCTGTTAGTCGCGTCTTGCGACACACAGGGAATTACCAGTGAGCTGGTACTCAATTTGACGTCCTATCTGCTCGCATTATCGTGGGTGTCTTTTGCAAAGAGTAGTCGAGTTATCGCCGGCAGCCCAGACAAATTACCAAAGGTGTGCCCAATTTTACTCCAGTCGAACATCGAGTATTTTCAGCCGGTTTATGAAAGACTTTTCCTAAAAAACATTCCTCTGCCGACCACCCAAGAAGGTAGGAATGATTGGATCTAATGAAGAAAGTAACATTAGTAAACTTTTAATTAAATGTGCAAACGAATGTGTTGTCGAGGGACTTTGTCATTATGGAGTTGGAGACTCAAATTAAAGTGCTGAAATGCAAGATGGCGGCAAGTGGGATAACAAAGAGGGTGGAACAGCGGATGATAATGCAATTTCCAGTTATATTTATATGATTGGCCACACGATACAGTGATGAGACAATGAGGACAAGACTATTTTTGACAATCGTAAGCTTCAAAGAGCACCTTGTTTATTTGACAGGTTTGAGTTATTTAAAGACGGAAGTGAACGTGGAAAGAATGAATGACACACGCATGACCTCCCATCTGGAATCTACATCAACAACACAAACATCAAGGAAGATGAGGATCACATTCACGATTGACAGAAGAGTTTCTCTTCCTCACAGCCTTACAGAAGTGAATCACACCGCGGGTCGTGTCGAGTCTTAACTTTCATGGCAAATTAATTTGTAGTTAAAAAAACAAAATGACAGCTGCCCTTTGTAGCTCGTGCTTCATGAGCCAAGTTTGTTTTTCTCTACGATCATTTCATTTATCAGTTCAATGTTTTGAAAGTCTTGGTGCGCTCGTTTTGGAGTATTACTGGCTCAGGACATCCCACTATTTTAGCTCACCTGGAACGTGGTTCCGGGGAGCGCATGGGATGGTGCGTCCTCCGTCCGTCAGCCTGTAAACGCTTGCGACTTGTCCGAAACCGCTGATGGGATTGTGGCCAAACTTGGTAAATATGATATTTCTTATGTTGTGACTAAATTTTGATCACGACAGAAAATCAGGGTCTGAGGGGATCTACGGGGTGTCGAAGTGGGCCCATGTTTGATCCACCCCCCCCCCCCACCCCCCCAAAAAATAGGAATTTGCTTTTTCCTCTGAAAGTACACACATAAGTTTGATGAAATTTCACCACAACCTTCATTACCCATGGTGTAGCAAGGTGTATTCCCTGAACTAAAAAAAATCGGGCCCTCAGGCAGCCTAGGGGGGGGGGGGGGTGGGGGGGGCGAGAGGGGAGAGGATTGCTCTGCTTTCTTCTCAGAAACTACACATACAGTTCCGATGAAACGTGACCACAACGATCGTTCATCACATGTGATGTACCAACGTTTGTTCATGGCATTAAAAAATTGAGATCTTAGGAGGTCTACGTGGGGTTTTGAGTCCCACTAAGTACATATTTGCTCTCTTCTCTGAAACTACACACACAATTTTTATGAAACTTGATCACAACCTTCATCGCTCGTGATATACCAAAGTTTGTTCACAGCATTGGAAAGATCAGAGTCAGTGGGGGTCTACGGGGGAGGGCGGGGGGCTTAAAGTGCTGAAAATCAAGATGGCGACAAGTGGGATATGAAAGGGGGGGTGGAAAGAGGGGGGGGGGGGGTTGCACTCAAAAATTGTTTTCTTTGGGTTGTTCAAAGTCTTATGATTACGTCAGTATGATTCCACATGCTGCCTTGTCTTCGAGCAACCATTGAAATTGGTTTGAAATACCGTGATAGTGTTTAACACACCTTTAGTCGGTGTAGAAACTGCTTTATTCTACCAGGTGAGCACCCAGGGGTATTGCCCCTATTTTTGTATTCCATTAGGGGGGTCATAATTACACCACCGGGGGAGGCTGAAGTGACAAAGAATGACTTTTCAACAATCGAGGAAGATATACACATAGCTCGGGAAATGCGTCAAAGATGAGCTTAGTGGAGAATACTGAACTTGGTCTTGTGAAGTGTTGTGCTGGATGCGTGGAGGCCATGAATGTAAAACTGGGCCATCCTTTTTCTCAGATACCTGCTTTTAACACGAAAGTCATTCGCAGGTTGTCCGCATATTATTCAACATCAGGTGGTTACTTATAATTGACTGGAAATTGACGAAGGAATGTTCACAATCGTGGGAAGCAGGTTTTCGTGGATTAGCATCCCTTTGTGAACTCTTTATCTTTTCTGCCGATGCATAGGCCGACAATAGTCTTGACAAAGTCGAGTATCCCTCATCTTATTATAATAGAGCAAACGTATATGGTTATGTATGTCGCTATGTTTATATGCGACCTAAACGTCTTCTTCTTCAAAAAATTTTTTACCACCCTCTTAATTAACCCTCTTAATTGCGTTAAGACTGCTGAGACCCTTCAGACCTTTGAAGACACTTTAATTCCCCCAAGACCCTTCAGACCACCAAGACCCCTGAAGACACAAAATACCCTGAAGACCCAAAAC